>NC_089783.1:29081624-29094124 GCF_040412425.1 Macrobrachium rosenbergii | reverse complement strand
TCTAAGATTTATTTATAATCTTAACAATTTAAGGTAATGCCATTAGTAACTAGTTTCGTGGTTTCTCATTACGATGAAGTTCGTCTTTTTATGCTACTCTTTTCTTTATCTCACATTCCGGACACGCTGTAGATAATGTTTTATGTTCTTCCGTGGTTTGTCGACGTTGTGTTTAAAAACCAAATAAACAGACAGAGGTTTCTTGTGAATCTCTCGAAGTGGTGTGTTTTTCATTCAGTCTCTGCCTTTTAGACATTTAACTTACCAGTTTCGAGATCAAATATTCTCATACGCAATGAGGAGCGGAATTCTAATTTGCTTTAAACCACATATTGTGACACTAGTTTTCCATTTCAGTAAAACCAGTGTGTATTTCTTCACATCACTTAGGTACCAATAATACCCTACGAATTATGGAAAAAATATATGAACTTTAATTTGTCAATATCACATCAGCATAAAAAAGAAGCATCAATTTAGAATAGCCAGGAAGGCTGATCATCAACATTTTTTATGGGATTAACCCATGGCAAATAACTCTATTACTTTAGGTTCCCTGATTCTGTCACAATCCTCCAACTGCAGTTACATTTCACAAATTGTTTTTAAGCTACAAACACTTATCTATGATTATAATAAAACAAAGTTGTCAGATTATATGAAATAATGCTTCTGTATCCTATGGAACATCCGGGAACAACTCTGTAATAGTTTAACAATACATACTGACTAATACTGACTCTCAGTCATCCTGTAATACCATTCTGAAATCCAACGTTAAGACAAAGGGTTTACGACAATAAAAAATTTGCAGTATTTCAGTGTTTACATTGAGCATATCAAGTCCTGGGCCATCCATAGAGGTTACCCCAACGAATGTTCAGTCCTGTATGTCTATAATGACGCCATATCCTCCAGTAAGTGCTGCCACGCAATTCTTCCAAATAAAGCCACTGAAGATTTGGCAGACAATTCACTAGACCTTGGATCTTTTCAACTGAGGGATTCCTTTCGTAACACGACTTCACGTGTAGATGAAAGATTTCTACATTGCACACACTGTTCTTAAGAAGCGAAGATAGCCCATGGCACATACTAATACTGAGGATCTGCAGGTTTTGAGCAGATTTGAGTAATGCTTCCAGGACAGCACACCAACGTTGTCTGTGCCCTGGCTCAGCTGCCGGGGTATCGTTATCGCCAGGTCCATCTTCATGGAAGCTTATTTCCTTCAGGTTTTGGCAGACTGGGAAGCTGAGACCTTCCCCATTGTTTGGAACGTTTAACATGGAGCGCTGCCATACATGCATCTTTAGGCGAACAAGATTTGGGCACTGCTGAAGGAACCAAATAATTATGCTTGAGTTCAAACACTGAGAAACTGTAGGGGCTTCCAAGATAAGGGATTTAAGTGCTTGGCCTTTAGTTGACATTATGGGCATTAGGAAGCTCATGTTGAATTCATCATCACAGTGTAGATTCAGATGCAATTCCTCTACTTTGGGCCACTCAAGAATTAGCTCAAGCATCTGTCTACCTGCAGATTTGCAGATCTTGGCAGTTCCCATATTGGTAAGATCTAGCACAAGAGACCTGACATCCGGGCAGCACCAGGCAAACTTATGCAGTCGTTCAAGCCCCATTGTATATACCACCCCACACTCAAAGAATACTTTGGTTACGGAGAGAACTTTCCCATTTCTAGTTATTGGCATTAAAATATCACGGCCATGATTTGAATACTGATCATCAAAGACGTTAGTTTTCCACTCACATGTGTAAGAAGTTAATTCAGGATAATATGCGAGAAGCAACTTATGAAAGTTCTTTGCCACCTCAATACGCCCATAAGCAACTTCAACTTCCTTTAGGGAAGTGAAGGATCTATAAACACACTTATCCTCACCTAATAAAACATTATCAGAGAGCTTGCTTAAACTCCTGCCCTTAAAAAATGTCTTGCAAAAAGCTTTCATGGAAATGACCTGCCATGGGAAATTGTGGAGTAAATAAAACTTCTCCAGCATTGGGCATGACTTGCTGGCTATTATCAAGAGTTCATCCGTAATATTGATATGAGAGATGAAAAGACTTTTGAGATTTGGTGCCTCTTGTAAGATGGCTTCTAGAATGCTGGGATACATGCCACCGTATACCTTTAGTTCAAGCAAAGATTCAAAGGGGCCCAGTATGTGCACAAGCTTCGTGACCCAGCCTTCCCAAGCGAACGGTATAACACACTGTTTATCTTTGTCACCATAGTCACGGTCAATGAACACACTTTCAAGGACTGTAAACTTCATCAGAATTCCGGTCAGGTGCTTTCCAAAATCCTTATCATACTTTGGGTGGACGTCGGAATATACATCGAAAGCCCTTTCCAGTGATCCTCTCGGACCCCCTGGATTCTGTGGGACCTTGGATAGCCAGTCTTTCACTTGATCTAGAGCTTCCTGTGGAAAAAAAACGAGTCGTCAACTGTGATTGATAAATATCATGTTAACATAGACATAATTCTCTTCATTCAGTAGCTATGATGAACTTGCAAAGGACAACTAAATCCTATACTTTACCAAGGATGGCAAAGTCACCCATCCTCATAAAAAGAGGGGTGCCTAGACTCTCAACTTATAAAAACCAAGGAATAAAGAGTTTGCAGCATGAACAGCAAATGCACTTTTAAAATAAGTCTAATAAAAGACGTTAACACGACTCTCAAACTTCATTTACAGTATCCTGATAATTAATTGTGATCAGTAATTCGCAAACATTATTCAGTTCACGTTTATTGTCAAGCATTCCTAACAGGATTCAAGAGAGCACACTCGCCCGTCTCACCTTAACCACAAGCAGCGCTAGATCCATATCATCCAAGTCGTCCTCGTAACTTATTAAGTGAGTGGTGGTCTCTTTCTCGTCGTCGTCATCTTCGACAAATATAGACTCCTCCTCCAAACAGCGATGTCTTATGAGACCAGCAGTTGCTCTGGCAATCAGAAGCTCTGGAGGCACAAGTGCTATAGCCCCTCGTATACGCTCTTCTGTGAATCTGGTGATACTCTTCGCAAGGAACGCGGCCACAGAGTCCTGAAGGCGCTGCGGGCAATTCCACGCCATAGTGCAGATTCTTTCGCAGAGAACGCTCTCAAATAAACAAAGAAAAGCTGTCACTGTTTTTCATGCTGATGATGGTTAGTCTCTTCTGCTTGATCTAATCACTCGGTCACAACGTATACGCGAATCGTGCCGTGTCCTAAGCACCAAATTCCACATCATTTTTCGTCACTGAACTACGTCGTCCAAGAATGAAAAATTTGAATCGTGTCATAAGTAATCACCAGACTGATCCGTGCTTCCATGATCATCAAGGGATCCTCGGTAGCTTTTCATCTGCAAGAGAATGACGTTCATCAGTCACTATTTTCGATATTTTCGACAACAGTGTTATAAAGCAAAGGGATGCCATTTCTCTCTCTCTCTCTCTCTCTCTCTCTCTCTCTCTCTCTCTCTCTCTCTCTCTCTCAATTCTATAATCGGCCTGCAAATGCCTGTAATCGGCCTTACTGTAATTACTCAAGACTTGTCACGACCTCACTTTATTTTCTTTTTTTTTTTCTCCTAGTTCTTTAATAATCCCCGTCATAGAAATATTTATCCTAACCCCAAACGAGAAACTTCATCAGTAAATAAACGACGCCCATTGTATTCGATATTAACCAGTGATGCGCAGAGTTTATCCAACGAAAGGGAAAGGGATAAGTGCATTTATATTTTGACGTCACTTCCAAATATGGCGGCTGAATTATACTGAGATATATATATATATATATATATATATATATATATATATATATATATATATACATACACATACATACATATACACACATTATATATATATATATATATATATATATATATATATATATATATATAATATATATATATATATATAATTAATTTTTGTCTTTTGAATTCGGGTACTGACTTGAGCCCTTTTATAGCTGTTGTGAATATTCAAAATAAACATTAACATGTTTGTATTCCATTCCGAACCGTTCGTCTAACATTGTTTATTACAATAATGAATGTATGTTTTATCAAAATATCTCCAGAAAAAGAATAATAGCTTTTTAATTATTTTGTCGAGTTTTACCTTCTCCGGACTGGAATAATGTCAAATCGTTCTTTGAATCTTGTTCCACTCTCATCTTTACTTGAAAATGCTGGATCATCTCTGAGACCTCATTTACCTGCCTTAATTCAGCCTAGTGGCGACCATATCATCATTGGTCTCGACCAACCTCAGGTTGTGACATAGCCATTGTATCATGGTCTGATATTCGTTTTTAATTTTTTTATAAGGGGCACATTTCAATAATAATAATAAAACTTGAACACAGCACTGTAACTTGTCTGAAATTTACGAGGTAAAGAAATTCACTTCAAGACCCAGCTGTAATACAGCTGTTAACAATACATAATCCGAAACTTCCTTTTCAATTTGCAACTTACTCTCACTAGAAATTTTCTGTTCATGCCTACAAGATCGTGAAACAAAATCATAAGTATTCATAGCAAACGAACGCGTATTATTTCCGCGCTATATTTACTGCATTTCATTTCATTTTATTTCCCCTATACCCGGCATAGTCGTCCAACGACCCCCTTTCCCCCGCCCCTCATCCCCCGGGGAGTCGCAGCATAAGTTCGAAGCCTGGTATCCCGTATCAAGCAAAGTAAATATATAGTTCCGACTGCGATAAATTACTAAAATTAAATACACCATATAATACCTCTACTGAATTAAACAGTGAATCCCGTACTTAGTGTTTAGTCGACATTTGTGGGCCCCAACCGAAATAGAGAGAAAGAAGAGGGAGAAAAAACAAAAAAGTCGGTTGTCTGTTTGAAGTCAAAATGCATACTATCGTATAAATAAATCCGAGAAGAGGTAACCTTTACTCACCACAATTCACCTTCATTTTAATTTTCAGGAAACTTGACGCTCAAAGCTATTTTTCCTGTTTTCGTCTGGAAGTTTATTCTCAATGTTTGTCTTCAGGTTATTATCGCAAATATTGAAGAAAAAAATCATAGATGTGTGCTTGCAATGACAACCAATTATTATTATTATTATTATTATTATGCGATGACGATGTGGGCATTCCTTCTCCTCCAAAGTCTTGGAAAAGAACAATTAAAGTAAGGAACAAAAAATACCTAGCAAATTCTCTCTCTCTATATTCCATATGACGCTCAATAATAGGCTGTGTCAAAGATGATTACGCCAAGGTTAGATAAGGTACAATCAGGGTTCCTCCAGCCATGAAAAGAAGATATCGCGTTTAGTAGGCCTTTTCCTTTTACCGAAAAGATATTCAAAGAGAGAGAGAGAGAGAGAGAGGTCACTTCTCAGAATAGTGACAAACCTCCTCCGAAGCCAAAGTCAATCCACAGGAACCGAACACCACAAAAAAAAGAGATTCAAAGAGAGGGGGAGAGGGAGAGAGAGAGGTTACTTCTTAGAATAGTGACAAACCTTCTCCGAAGCCAAAGCCAATCCACAGGAACCGAACACCACAAAAAATCTGAAAGAGATTCAGGTTCAACCTCCTGTCATTTGCCGCAATTATGAATACTTTTTCCTTCAACAGCAATGATTATAGCCATGTCTTCGGACATATTTACCTTATTAATCCCATGCCAGCATACTTATGTCTGAAGAACCTCGCAGAGAAGTATGTTCGTGAGTGGAAGACAACACGTATCCGAATCTGAGTTCATAGGTCAATGCTGACAGGATGAATAACGCGCAAAAGGGAAAAGGATACAAGTTAAGTATACCCTAGTTTAACCAGACCACTGGGTTGATTAACAGCTCTCCAAGGGCTGGCACGAAGGATTAGATTAATTTATTTTACGTGGCTAAGAACCAATTGGTTACCTAACAACGGGACCTACAGCTTATTGTGGAATCCAAACCACATTATAGCGAGAAAATAATTTCTATCACCAGAAATAAATTCCTCTTATTCTTCACTGGCCGGTCGGAGATTCGAACTCTTGGAAAGGGTACAAGAGAGAAACAGGATTTGATAGGACTCTTTTCTCGCATCTTCGTCAGGTTTTAGCGGACGGAGTATCGTCTGCTGGGACGGCTGGAGGTTACCAGGAAGCATTCAGATCAAAGAAAAAAATATAATGGCGAAGCGAAGGGATAAGAAATGAGTGGTCAACAGGGAAGGCTTTTCCTTTTTTGTGGGGATCAGGTCAGGTAATATAAAGGACGAACTTCCCTTGACTACATTCTGTTTTATGAGTTTCGTCTAATGAGAGACAATGTCCCGTAAAAGGTCATTCCTTTTAACAAAAAATTGATCATAAAGATAGGAACTTACATATTTTATCTGTTAGCAAGGACGGATGTTAGTTGCGTTTATCATATGTACATCATACATAAATACAAATTATATATATATATATATATATATATATATATATATATATATATATATATATCGAGTATATATATACTGTATATGTATATATACACATACATATATATGTGTATAAATAAATATTCACATCATATACATTATATATATATGTGTGTATAAATAAATAATCACATTATATATATATATCGAGTATATATATACTGTATATGTATATATACACATACATATATATGTGTATAAATAAATATTCACATCATATACATTATATATATATGTGTGTATAAATAAATAATCACATTATATATATATATACATATATATATATATATATATATATATATATATATATATATATATATATCTACTATATACATACGTACCTACATACACACACACACACACACTATATATATATATATATATATATATATATATATATATATATATTATATATATATATATACATATATATATATATATATACACACACACACACATATATATATATATATATATATATATATATATATTATATATATAGAATCAGTTATCTCTAGAATAAATTTCGCCACCTCTCACATTACTCACACTGACATGTGACAGATTGCTTACCTCATTATAAAAAAAATTCAAATCAACGAATGATCCCCACAACACAGTGGATATCAATCTACGTTTCCTGTGATAAAAACCAGAGACGCAAGATCGTGTCCTACACACGGCAGACTCCAAACATAACACTTGTAACACAAAACACCAAGTTGCAAAACTCTCAAGACACACGCGGCCTCACTGGCAGCAAGAGGTCTGCTGGACTCTTGTAAACAACCAGCCATTTGTGTGGGTGAAATGGGTGTCGCCCTCGACCTTTCCTGAGTTGCCAGTTGGGCATTTCTTAGGTGCAGCTGTCAATGCCCAGAGCCAGCTTCATTTTCATCCAGCGTTGTTCGCTATCGCATTGCGCGTTGAAAACTTCAGAAACCTGTTTCGGAAATCCATATGCGCTTCATCAGTGGGAAGATTCTTGTCAAAACAAGCGAATCTGGGCACGTGTGTTGCCATACGGTGGGTACTTGTCTTATTTTTTTACACGCCATGCTTGACTACCCCGTCACCCTGGTCACCCCCGGACGAGCAGGCTGCCAACCGATAGCCACCCCCCCCCCCCCCCGCCCCCCACCAACAAGACTGCCCCTACAGATGTGTGTTGAAGATTAGGCAATGCTGGATAAAGAAGGCCTCTTATTGACTATATATAGAGGCCGTGTGAAATAAATTTATAGTTTTTCCTTTCAGTAACATTAAAAACCATCACTCTTCTTATAAAGTATGAAAGCACTGATTTTCATTCATTGTTTCTCACGCAAGTAGATAAACATTGAGGAAAACGGTAAACTAAAGATATTCTGATTTTCAGAGCTGAAATTTTAAAAACTTCCGTCTTGAGTTGCAAATTTTTATTTTAATTTTGCACACCTCATGGGTCTAGTGAATGTGGCCATTATATATATATATATATATATATATATATATATATATATATATATATATATATATATATATATATATATATAATGTGTGTGTGTTTGTGTGAACCTTTCCGGTTTCTTACTAGAGAATTTGCAGATCGTTTGCAGCCCAGTACCTTACCATTGAAGGAATATGTATTTATTCATACTGCAAGCACACATACACACACACACACACACACACACACACATATATATATATATATATATATATATATATATATATATATATATATATATATATATATGTATATATGTATATATATATTTGACCAGTTGGTCCAGTGGTTAGGACGTTCGTTAGGACGTTCGCCCCCAGCAAAAAGGTCTCAGGTTCGATTCCCCAACGGCAGGTATTTTCCAGGTAAATTCCGTGAAGTCCCATTGTGTCTCTGTTGACTCAAGCCGTAGTTAGATGACTGCTGGCTCGCTACAAGGAAGGAGAAGAGCAAAGGGCTGGTTTCATTATAAAGTGGTTCTTGTTGATTTTTGTATCCCTTCATTTTTAGTTTTCTGTAAAAGAAAACTGTTGTGCCGGCTTTGTCTGTCCGTCCGCACTTTTTCGGTCCGCCCTCAGACCTTAAAAACGACTGAGGCTAGAGGGCTGCAAATTGTTATGTTGATCATCCACCCTCCAATCACCAAACATACCAAATTGCAGCCCTCTAGCCTCAGTAATTTTTATTTCATTTATGGGTAAAGTTAGCCATAATGGTGCGTCTGGCAACGATAGAGGACAGACCACCACCAGGTGACGGTTAAAGTTAAATGGGGGGCGTCTCATACAGCATTATACCGAGACCACCGAAAGATAAATCTATTTTCGGTGGCCTTGATTATGCGCTGTACAGAAAACTTGATTGAGCCGAAGAAACTTCAGGCGCATTTTTTACTTGTTTCGGGTGTTAGCAATGTTGGGAAAGTTTCAAACTTCAAGACATTAAAAGATATCAAATCCTTTACAAGATCTGGCAGCTGTTTTGATCTTTCTCTTTTGTTTGTCGATGCATATCTATTGCACGAATAGTAAGTTGATGGGTTGTATTAAAATATGCGGGAAGAATTTAGGGCTGATGACTATTTGATTGGCAGGTCGTATGAGTGAATGCATAAAAAGATTCTCTCTCTCTCTCTCTCTCTCTGCCATTCACCGTGTTCTTCTCGTTTAATCTATTCCTTGCTGGTTACTACAATTTCTACCAGCTGAAGATGATGCGCGTATATTCAGAAAGCGTCTGCATGTTAATTAGTGGTTTCCTTTTGAAACTGAAACATCATCACTTATAATGAGCAGGTTGAATGTCTGCCCTCTGCAGTAAATTAGGGTCCCTTGTATTATTTGTTTTACTTACGTGTTTTCGTAGCGAATATAGCTCTATATTGTTAGAAGGTGTCACCTCTGCTCCTGTGTTGCTATAAATATCTTGTAGTGTACTTGGATTGTTTCAAGGACTCGCAGTTATATACTAGGCACGTAAATTTTTCTAACATATTGATAATATTTCTTTCTCTTAGTCGAGAGTGGCATTGTTTCTCATTGCCATGGATAGCATTACCTCAGAATAATCGAAAAACATGAACGGTACTCTTTCATGTTTGTTTTTTCTTCCGATGCATTCATTTCTTCGTTAAAGGCGACGTAGTATACCATGCAATGGAAGATTATAACTGTTTCTTGCTGCTCCGTATTACTAAATGGGATAAAGAAAATTATATATCGATTCTGATGCAGTCTACCTTTACGGGAACATAACACCCAGCGTTGGATGAAATTCGCAAGATTCAGTTAAGCTCTGTGTTGACCCGTAATCAGAGAACGTATGCTCTGTCCATTGCCCGTATATAAGGCTCACAGTTATTTTTAGAATTCAGTCATCTCACCGACGAGCTCTCACGAGAAAGACGTATATGATTGTGAACCTCTTGGTCTTTACATATATTATATACATACATATATATATATATATATATATATATATATATATATATATATATATATATATATATATATATATATATAATATATATATATATATATATGTATGTATATATATATATATATATATATATATATATATATATATGTGTGTGTGTATATATATATATATATATATATATATATATATATATATATATATATATCCTTACGTAAATGACAGATATTGAGCGCACTGAACACACTCAACTCAGCTAACCAAACTATATAAACCCAAGAGAATATCTTATTGCTACTCCATTTAAAGGAAGAATTCCCTATTATAGGGTAATAACTTTTATTTAAACTCACAATAAGAAATACTCAGGGCTGCGCGAGGCTCGAGCCACTGACCTTTCCCATCAGTGCAAATGTTTCTCGTGGGAAAATTGTCCTTAGGACGTCTTTTAGGTTTGCCTGAAAGTAATTATGTTCATGATTATTCCAGTTGACCGCAGGAGTACTGATGTATATTGGGTTTCCTAAGGAAAACTATTGGTCTGATTTTATTTACGTTTGCTCTTTAGACCATTTCTATCTGAAAGAGGGAGAGATATTTAACCCTTCTGAAAGCTAACACAGTAACTTCCAATACCTGAAAGTTTTTGGTGGGCATTCTTTGTTGTCAAAAATCGTCGTCGTCTTTAAATTGGTGTGATGCTTTTGCTGTAATTAAAAACAAGAGAATTTTTTGAGTCGTTTAATTTCACAGGAAGCACATGAATGACTCTTTAGTAAAAAATGCACATTGAATGAAAATCTCTGTAACAATGAATAGTTATATGAAGGAAATTTCAGCTGAATAGACGAACAACAAGACAGAATTTGAAAGTTTAAGGATAAATGGTCTTTTCGATTTTTAATGTTTGCACACAGATACAAAGAATCCTACCAATATTACCAATCCTTTTAAGCCCAGGATATTTATTTTTTTATCCTTTCCATACTTTATTTCAAAAGAACAGCCTCAGATTCCCTGTTGATGCCTCGTCGACTGAGTAGATAATGATTTGCTTAGTTATATTTGTTTTTAGTTCCACAAGATGTAGAATTTACAGCTCAGTTAAGACTTGTAACTTTCAGACATGTAATTTTTTTAGTTTGAAAAATTTTAAGAAATTCATTTCCTGAAATTCCAAAGCACAATGGAACAACTCCAGTTTCCAAAAAAAGCGTTTTTAAAGTGCATGGAATCCTTGATGTTCTAAGTGAAGTGGACTTGTACTAACAGTGGCATTTTACATTTTTTGTTTTTTGGGGGTGGGGGCGGGGCCGGGGGGGGAGAAGTCTAGCCCTTAATTCTGAAGGTGACGAGGTCTTTGTGGCGAAGATGAGCACCCATGTGAATAGTGCAGCAGGCCAGCCTTCCTCCCGCGTTCCCTGTTGTTAGGCTGCCGGCATCCCCTCCTAAACCAAGATCATCAACTCCGGCGTGGACCTGCAGTGGATGAATTGATGTAATCTGAGTACTTTTCTTAACAAGGACTGCGTAGAGCACATGTTGACGATTTACTTTAGTCTGAAGAAAATTTTGCTAAAGAGACTACGTTAAGACTCGGAGTTTGCAACGCTAGGTCTTAAAATCAACCATGAGAGTTTCATCAGAGCGCAAGAAATAAGATTAGAATGTGGTAAACCATTCTGTCACACAAATATTTTATCACATAATACTGACAGACATTGACGAGTGTGCTTCTTATCAAGGAATAAGCAGTTGAATCCATAAAACCTACATGAATGTTCATATAGTTACCGAGTTAACCTACTGGAAAATTTAACAAGTTAAGAAGACTTACCACGAGCGCCTTTCCAACAATGCCTTTGGCTCCATCGAAGGCAACCTTGTCGTCATGAATGACGTAACCTCGGAGCTCCCCGTTTTCTGTCACTTCAACGTTGCCGAGATCACCCACGTGCCTATATTTAATCGGATGTTATGGTTAATGGGGCCAACATGATGCTCATAAAATATAAGTTTTAATAAGTGTCTTACTATAAGTCTATATATATATATATATATATATATATATATATATATATATATATATATATATATATATATATATATATATATATATAAGACATGAACCAGACGTGTGCTTGTTTCTGTAGCATGAGGCTTGAGTGTGCCCTTGCTTGAACAGCTCGTGCTTCGGTTCGAACCTTGCCATGGAAGTTGGAAGTTTCTTTAGTTATATCCCACTCAGTATATATGTATATATATATATATATATATATATATATATATATATATATATATATATATATATATATATATATATATATATATACCGAGTGGGATATAACTAAAGAAACTTCCAACTTCCATGGTAGGGTTCGAACTGAAGCAGGAACAAGCATACGTCTGGTTCATGTCATGCATACTTATCTATTCGTCAAATCGTGCTAGTGATAAGAAGTATGAGGAGGTCAAGAATCTAATAGGCAATTGCGGCTATTAAAAATACAAGTAAAAATGACCAGTAAATTCTTAATACAGATATTTTGGCCGAAGAAAACCACTTAAACCCTATG
>NC_089783.1:29059124-29079124 GCF_040412425.1 Macrobrachium rosenbergii | reverse complement strand
TCGTTAAGAATATCACACCTAGCTTCTCCTTGTTCCACACGTCTCTTTTGGAGGTGCTATTTCGGCTCCTGCTCTATCAAGTTGAAAGAGAGAGTCCTTACTCAAGGGTAGCCCTGTAACACCTGTCAGGTTATTCCTTCCCAAATTTATTCTGTTGAGATTAGTAAAATAAGGTTGCTCGACTTCGTACTGTCCTGCACTTCCTAGCCTGAAACTTTCTCCAGCCTCTGAGGAGCGATCAAGTCCCACTCTGGTTTCCTCTGACCCGTCCAAATTACCCCCACCCTCTTCCTGTACAATGTGAGCTAGATGAGAGCATCAAATCATCCGTCAATACACCCTTAGCAGTTAAAAATAGAAAAATATTTCACCCATTCACCTTAATGACAAAGATTCATTCATTCATTCATTCGCTTACATATTTGTTGCTGCCTGTTCTAATCATTTAATTCATTCATGCATCACTCGTGTTTGGAAAGAAATTAATGATCCAATACCTCCTGAAGTCAAAACGAAACTTCTCCAACGACATCATTCACCCGGGAGGATATTCAGCATTCAAAATGAATTCAACTCATCACCTTACCCTTTGAGAGATGATGACTGAACCATGGACGTTGGAAGTGGGCACATCTATATTGGGCTTCAGAGTGCACGACGCGTGCATCCAGGAGTCACTGGGATGCCTTCCAGACCTGAGGCTGCCTGGAAGAGGCGCCAAGCCCGGTCGCACCATCCCTGGGGCACCAGGAGCACCGGGAGCTCCTGGTCGACTTGGAGGACCTCCGTGACCACCATGTCTGTCGCCTTGGCTGTGGTCGTCGTGATCGTGGTGACCGTGGCGGTCGACGTCATCAGAAACGTGGTCATGGTCGTGCTCGTGGCCGTACTCGTGTTCGTCTTCGTGCGAGTGAAGGCCGTGAGCATCGTGCTCGTCAGGGTTGGGGTGGAGGACCCGGTGGCCTGTACGCTACAAGAGGAAGAGGAAAAGGAAAAGAATTAACGTAAACAAAGCAGCCGAGATGTGGATGACTTTTCCATTATGTGAAAATGATAGAAGGAGATATCTATGACCAACAATAACGAAATGTTAATCAACGGTGTGCCTTTTAACGTGTCTTTTAACGGATCGCGCGTGCATGCGCGTGTGTGTGTGCGCGTGCGTGTCTGTTTGTGTTTATGTTATTAAGAGCAAATAGCCAGAAACTTGTTTATCTGCGAGTTTACTACCTGTTTATTCCGTACCTTATCGCCTTGTTCATTTCTTGATTTTCCCATCGGCATTCATTTAATTATTATTTTTTTTTTTTTATTTAATCTACACTTTACACCACTGAGGATATTTCTAAGTGAAAGATGAGAGGAGACAGGGAGACACAGTGCTTACCTCATCGTGATCATGATCATCGTGATCATGATCATCATGATCATGACCATCATCATCATGATCATCATCATCACCTTCATGACTGTCATCATCATCATCATCATGACCCCCTGCCTTTGGTGGTCCATGCACATGATCATGAGAAGGACCGTGTCCGTGAAGGTGTCCGTGAACGGGCTGTCCCGCTGTGTGGTTATCAATGTGTCCATGGACCCCTTCCAGGTGCCTGTAAGGAATTGATTTCTGTGTTGTTATCAGGTTAAATTTCTGATTCATTTTGCTATGCGTCTAGAGGAAGCTACAATGGAGTTCAGAGAGGGATATTTGCCTTATGTGAAAGGGTGCAGAGAGGGATAGGCCCCCTAGGAGGACTGTCTGTACATGACCTGGTGTTTACAGCTGTGAAAGATGCAGAAATATTTAAGTAATAATTTCTGCTGCTTGTAGAAGACCTTAAATGACCTAGTGTTAACAGCTGAGGTTTGTAAAAGACCTAGTGTTAACAGCTGAGGAAGATGTTATAATGTTTAAGTAATTACTGCTGTCTGTAGAAGCCCTGGTGTTAACAGCTGAGGAAGGTGCAGAAATGTTAAAGTAATTGCTGCTGTCTACAAATGACCTGGCATTAACAGCTGAGTAAGAGGCAGAAATGTTTTGGTAATTGCTGCTGTTTGAAGATAACCTAGTGTTAACATCTGAGGAAGATGTAATGTTTAAGTAATTGCTACTGTCTGTAGAAGCCCTGGTGTTAACAGCTGAGGAGGAAGATGCAGAAATGTTAAAATAATTGCTGCTGTCTACAAATGACCTGGCATTAACATCTGAGTAAGAGGCAGAAAATTTTTGGTAATTGCTGCTGTTTGAAGATAACCTAGTGATGACAGTTGAGGAAAATACAGTAATGTTCAAGTAATTGCTGCTGTCTGTAGAGGCCATGATGTTAACAGTTGAGGAAGATGCAGGAATGTTAAAGTAATTGCTGATGTCTGCAAATGACCTGGCATTAACAGCTGAGTAAGATACAGAAATGAATACTGCTATCTATAGATGATGTAGTGTTTACAGCTGAGGTCTGCAGATGAACTGGTGTTAACAGTTGAGGAAGATGCAGAAATGTTAAAGTAATTGCTGCTGTCTGCAAATGACCTGGCATTAACAGCTGAATAAGATACAGAAATGAATACTGCTATCTATAGATGACGTAGTGTTAACAGCTGAGGTCTGCAGATGAACTCATGCTAACAACTGAGGAAGCTGAAAAAATGTTTAAGGAATTGCAGTTATCTGTAGATGACCTAGTGTTAACAGCTGAGTCCTGCAGATGAACTGGTGTTAACAGCTGAATTAGATGCAGAAATGTTCAAGGAATTGCTGCCCTGTGTAGATGATCTGGTGTTAACAGCTGGGGAAGACGCAGATGTGTTAAAGGGATTGCTGATGTCTGCAGATGACCTGGTTTTGACAGCTGATGAAGATGTGGAAAATTTGAAGTGTGAAATGTAGAGCAGAGGATTGAGCAATGAGCAAAACAATGCTTGAGGTACACGGTAAGGAAGCAAAGGAGCAAGTACAGTTAGGAACATGGCGATTAGGATGCCATAGGAGAGTATTTAAGAAGATGAATTTGTAAAGGATGCTTAAGACTGCAGAACCTAAAAAAGGAAAGAGATTTTTCGATGCCTGAAATATATTAGAAGAGCAAATGAAGGAGAAAAGGACGATAAGCCTTAGATGTGGTATGACATTTTGTTCCAATAGTGCTACACTGGACTGCGTTGGACCAGTCCACTGACTGACTGATTTATTTACGTAAACTGGCACCACAATACTTGTAGTCACTGACGCCAGGTTTAAATAATTTTGGCTAAAAAATGAAAAATATCTTCACAAAAGTCCATGTATATTTTACAAACATATTCCGCACCCATAAAACCATATAACGTTATAGAAAAACGATAAAATTAGATTAACAATTATACTTGGCACTGGAAGGTTTCGAAGTTTTTATCCTGCTATAAATCATTTTTATTAATTTTGCTCCACATGAAGAGCAATCGCGCTATTCAGGTTTCGATGGAAGGGATTATCTATTTTCGACTTTAGCAACAAATAGTCAGGTACCTTTCTGTTATAAATGTTCATTGATTCCTATTATTGGAATCACAGAAAATGATCAAATGACAAATGAACTAAGACTGGATAGACTAAAGACTAAAACTAATTTCCCAGATAATATAGAAGGGAGACATCAGTTTAGTAAGAAGTGAAGGAAAAGCGAAATAAGAGTCCGGATAAAGAGGAAAAAGGGGCAGACCCTCTTGCTGTAATTGTGACACCAGAAAATATTTTTCATTTGTTTAAAAGGATGTGAATAGAAGCCTATGCATACAGTTCACGAAATTTCTAAATATTTAGAAAGGCAAAATATTCAAACACACAAGAAATATATATATATATATATATATATATATATATATATATATATATATATATATATATATATATGTATACACACACATATATATATATATATATATATATATATATATATATATATATATATATATATATGTATATATATTTGTGTGTGTATATGTATATATATGGAGAGAAAGAAAGAGCAATCTCACATCAAAAGTTCGTCGCTGTGGTGATCGTTGTGTCCAACGTGAGGGTGGTGAAGGTGGTGGACGTGGTGTTCGTGATGAAGGCCTTCAACTTCTCTCACGACCTGTAAAGCAAATTGTGATGAGTGTTCGATCTTTCGGAGGAGTTCGTAAGAAAGCTCATGTTGTAGTGGGAGTTGAAGTAATTACAACGGGAAAAGCTTATTCTTTCCTGTCTTGTTTAGATATGTCATAGTTAGGATATGCCGTTGTCAGGATATGTCGTTGTTAGGATATGTCATAGTTAGGATATTTCATTGTTAGGATATGTCATTGTTAAGATATTTCATAGTCAGGATATGGCATTGTTAGACATATGCCATGGTTAGGATATATCATTGTCAAGTTATGTCATAGTTATGATATGTCATTGTTTGGATGTGTCATAGTTTGGGTATGTCATTGTTAGAATACGCCATAGTTAAGATATGTCATTGTCAGGACATGTCATAGTTAGGACATGTCATTGTTAAGATATACCGTATTTAGGTTAAGTCATAATTAGGATAAGTCATTGTTAGGACATGCCATAGTTAGGATATATCATTGTCAAGATATGTTATAGTTATGATATGTCATTGTTTGGATTTGTCGTAGTTAGGGTATGTCTTTGTTAGAATAAGCCATAGTTAGGATAAGTCATCGTCAGGATATGCCATAGTTAGAACATGTCATTGTTAAGATGTGTCATAGTTAGGATATGTCATAATTAGGATATGTCATTGTTAGGATATGCCATAGTTAGGATATGTCATTGTCAGGATATGGTATAGTTAGGATATGTCATTGTCAAGATATGGCATAGTTAGGATATGTCATTGTTGGGACATGTCATAGTTAGGGTGTGTCATTGTTAGAATAAGCCACAGTTAAGATATGCCATAGTTAGGATATTCCATAGTTAGAGCATGTCATTGTTAGGATATGCCATAGTTAGGATATGTCATTGCAAGATATGGTATAGTTAGGATATGTCATTGTTGAGACATGCCATAGTTAGGGTATGTCATTGTTCGGATATGCCATAGTTAGGATATGTCATTTTCAGGAAATGTCACAGTTAGAATATGTCATTGCTAGGATATGTCTTTGTTAATCACAGTTATCACCCTGAAAACAATTAAACTCTGCTTTGTATCAGTCATAATTAAAATAATGTAAATAAAAAATATTTCATTTTGGCTAGTTGTAATAGCAGTCACAATTATCATGGAAAAATACTAAAATACATTATTTGTGCAAGTTGTAGCATCATGGAAAAATAGTGACGTACTTTATTTGCGCCAGCCATAATAACAGTCATAATTATCATGGAGGGAATACTAAACTTCTGTGTTCACGCAAGGTATAGGAACCAGTTACAATTATCATGAACAGAACACTAAAATTCCTTTTTGTGCAAATTATAAAAACAGTCATAATTCTCATGTAGGAAATGGTGTTATGCAGGCCAGTCACAGTTACTATGAAGAAAATACTAAAAGTATTTTTGTCAGGCAAAACTGAGTCACAGTTATCCCTATAAATACATTAAAACTTTATTTTTTACAAATTTCCGTGAGTCATATTTATCACGAATGACAAACCAAAACTCTGCGAGGTTTTAGACAAATTATAGCTAAAATTATCCCCAAGATGAAAACAGTAAAGTTACCTAATTCACTGACAGTCACCTCATCAAAGAGGGACCCAGAGGATCTTTTAGGAATTGACGCTAATCGGAGCTAAACTGCTCCGCCTCGTTAGCGTTCTGTTGACAATTAAAACTTTATGAATAAGAACTTTGAGTTGTTTAACATCAGTTGTCTATCATCTATCATTAGAATCACGACCGAAAATTGTAACTTGGGTTTAATAAATACTGAAATCCGCCTGTGAATGATCAATAAAAATAATTTGGTTGGGAGGAATGAAATATAGTTAATTTTATTAATATTTAATTAAAATTGTGTTAGTACGGATTATTTCAGATAATTAAAACAACAAATACATAGTAATGCGGTCATAAATCACTAATGAAAGATATGAAGGCTGAAAATTATGGGAGATACGAACGACCAAGCAGATAAACAAACAATTTTTAATAAGAGAGGGGGAGAGAGAGAGATTTCTGCTTACACAAAGAACAAGAGAGAAAGAGTTCTGCTTACTCAATGAGCAAAATTCAAATTAAATAATGTGTTCGAGTTGGTATGTGTGTGTGTGTGACATGGATATACAGTAACACTGCAAGGCCCACGGCTAATGGTACCCAGCGTCCTCTACGGCAATTTATTACCTACTGACCTCGTCATGATTATCCTCTTTGTGTCCTTCGTGTAAATGGCGAACTATTTCTTGGCGGATATCGCTGACCTCTTCCCAGAGAGCTGTGAGATTCTTCACGACGAAGTTGAGGTCGTGGTCCTCTGTTTGGAAGAGAAGATCGTGTTACTAGACAGACATACATGCACTCAGGGGCAGAGGTCTTTCAGTCATGTTTCGAAAGCACTAAGATTTCTGTAACGTCAAGAAGCCGCAAGGTAAAAAATGCTTTCTCTGGCAACTTATTTATATAATTACCTTCTTTCTCTTTCTTTCTGCCTCGTTATAGGTCCTAGTTTTATGAGAAGTTCTGTTATAAAGATACATCTTCCTACAGTGAAAATGACTATAAAGAAATCGGAACTGGTTTAACTTTTACACAGCCGCTCTGACTGTACATATCTGTTGACACCTTATCTCGGTTTTGAAAAACAAGTTCATGCAAAGCCTTATAATTCCTCTTTAAACAAAGGAAGTGAACAGAATTGTGAGGTATTTTCGAAAATGTTAGCCTTTATGAGTAATCAGATTTACTTACTATTCATATTTAGCAGACTATTCTTTAAGAATACTTGTGTTTCTGGCTCTTGGATGATAAAAATGTCGGTTCTCCCTGAGCTGTACCATACGATTTCTGGGTTGTTTCGAAAATATTACACTATACGTTTCAAGCTATTAGTATCTTTAGTATCTTAGGGAAAGTGTTATCTACAAAGTTATTTACTTCGGAATTGCATCATTTAAAGTGCCAACCCTTTTCTCCAGATGTCATATACAAAACTATAACCATCTGTAACTCATATTAGCTCAAATACTAATGCTCTACCTTTTGTAAACAAGCTATCAAAATTGTTAGAATATCTATGAGGGTTTCTGATACCTAAGCTCTTACTATTAGTTGTCTTATATCTAAAAGGTCAACCCCCTCCCTTCCAAAATGTTTCTCAGCCCTGCGACACCATACCTAACCGAATAGGTCCGTGAAGAGGCTCATCGGGAGGAATGATCTGCAGAGTCAGGGTCCTCTCCAAAGGCACCCTCGTGGTCACTTTACAGACGTACTTCCCGTCGTCCCTTTCCCTCGCCGAGTGTATCCCCAGGAACCAGGTCTGCGTTTGCTCTTCGTAAATTGCCGATATGCGTTTGTCAGGAATGTACACGAGGGTGTCAATAGCTAAGACACTTCCGTCTTTCGCTCTACTCCAGATGACGGAGTGGGCACCCAGATTCTCGACCCGACACGGTAGGTAGACGTTGCCTGATGGGTGTGCGCGAAAGATAGTGGGCGTGGTGTCGTCTATCGAAGTCTCCAAGAGGCCCGCTCGGAGTTGGCGCTGGATTTTGACGCGTTTTCTCAATTCGTGGTATTTCCCGGTGTTCCGCTTAGCTCTTTTCGGAAGCAACGGTACTTCCCGCGTTTTTTCGTCGCTGCAGGAAACACTCGAGGTCCAGGAACCGTCGACGCAAAGGGCCATTCTTTGGGTTGAGTTTCCGCAGGTGATGATGGCGGCTCTTCCTCCAAATAGGAGAGTGACAGATGAGTTATCTGGGCTGGGAGGAGGCGGGCAGGAGGCCTCTAGATGTGGTTTACTAAGAGCGACGGTCGCCAGAATATATACGGAAATGCTTACCAATAACGAGGCCATATTTAATTTTTGACTGCCTACAGGCATGATTAACGACTGATGCTACCGCAGTTACTCGAGAATGGAGACTGGAATAATATGCGCCAGTCTGATTTGAAAGAAATAGAAGGCAATGGACGTTACGCAGATAAAAAAAAATATTTTCCTAATCCCGATGCTGGAAATATTTGCGGTCTATTAAAGCAGGCTAGAAACTTAGATATCTACATAAATAAGACGAAAAAATTCAGTAAAGTTATTAATGATTAAGGTAGCATGGGTTCATTTCCGTTCAGTTCTTTCCCTTAAGACTGGATGTTTATAATCCACAAAGAACTACCAGCGAACAAAACTTGAAATCTTCTGCACAATGTATTGTTATGAATTTAGCAAGTACTGGAATGAAAATAAATGGGAAAAAATAAGCGAAAACAGTAATCTGACGAGGGAAGAAAGATAGCCCAGTCTCCTGACAAGGGAAGGACGTTAATCCGATTAGGGAAGACAGGTAGCCCAATCTCCTGGCGAGGGAAGAACGGTAATCTCCTGACGAGGGAAGAAAGATACCCCAATCTCCTGGCGAAGGAAGAACGGTAATCGCCTGTTGAATTGAAGAACGGTAGTCTGATCTCCTGACGAGGGAGGAACGGGAAGAGTACAGGGAGGAGAAGGAGGAGGAGATCTCGTGTCCCTGATCCGTCAGTCCCGAACGTCGAGGGAACACTGAGCCTGGCACGAAGGTCCGAGGTTTGACATCCCTTTAAAATGAGAGCCAGCCCTTTCACACGGGTCGTGTGTGGCTATTATAATGAGCTTTAATGTGACGGTTGACTGGTTGACAACGGCTTCAAACGTCTGGTGACGTGGCTTGACTCACACGATTTTGGCTGGTCGCGTCTCCTTGTCCGCATCATTTAACTAACTCGTCAAATTTAAATTCGCCTCTCGGGGACCAGTGAGACACCCTGTAGGATGGGGTATATTTATTTCTTCTTTTTTAGGTTATTTGTTGTTTTCTTTCTTACTTCTTTCTTCTTATTTTATATCGAGTTAAAAAGATTAAAGGAGAATCTGATCAGCTCTTTCGCAGAGAAGAAGCAGAACATGCAGAAGTAGGAGGAGCCTCTTATTAGTCTCCTTGAATTGGTTGGCTTATAGAAACACCACATATCATGTGCACCTGTAGTTTCTTCGTTCATGCACTCAGAGTATGCAGATCTGCATGTGCATTATAGATGCATACTTAAAGTGTATACACTATACACATTTGCATATGACCAAACACCAAGACAGGCTTGAGATGAAAGGCGCTCTCGCGTAGTTCAGAACATTAAAAAATCCCTTTGAGTAACTTGGGGGTAATTTCGTCCATATTTCAAGCTGCAGTGCCTTCCATTCACGGTCGTCATTGACAAAAAGGAGAGAAGCGTCACTCTCTGACGTTCGCTATTCCCATTCAAGAAAATGAAAAGATAAATCACTTACCACCTGCGGGAGCTCCTAGAGCAAGGGCCAACAGGGGCGCCAGTGTCCAAAAACGTAACATCCTGTAAAGACAAAAGGAGTGAGAAATGAAAATGGTAGTAAATGATGGTATAATGAATATGCATGTTTTTCCGTGTATAAAAAAAAAATTACTGTTATTAACAGCATGTTTAGAGTTGCCATCGTCAAACCAGGGCTGACTAGCCTTATACTGCAGTACCGTCAATAATGATAAAAATAACTTAAAAAACACTCATAGTAGCGTGTGTCTTCAAATGGAGAAACAAATCCACAGTTATGTAAATGTACATGTATTTAAAGATAGATCTGTACGGATCTATCTTTAAATATATGTACCTTTACAAAGCTGAATTTTTTTCTCCAATAATAATAATAATAATAATAATAATAATAATAATAATAACTGGATAAGGCATCTTTGTTATCATCTGCTTCACACACCTACAGAGAATGCTCGTTCACCTTTATCTTGGACGGACTCTCGTGCTTTCTAGATATAATGACCCTCTTGTTCTAACGTTTCTGCCCCTCTCACCCTAGCGTCTTGACCAATCTATTGTCTCGCATACTTTCTACAAGACCACACCACCTCAAAACCCTGATCCATTTTTCAACTATATTATCTTTCTTACTACATCATAGTGTGTCTACATCTCTCACCCATCTAACCCTCACAGTGAAAGGGTTTAATTTAACCCTAAAAATTGTTCCAAATATTTGCAACCAATAACAACAAAAAACATTCAAATGCACCTCATAAATTCTACATTCATAATGAATACTTCACCTCAGTAACGTCTACTTTTTTCCAAAGGTATATATAATATCTGAACGAAGTCTCGCCACATATCCGCTACACGTGCCACCCAATTTCAGTCAAGGAAGTTTCATGATCAGAATCCTTAGTCTCCCACGCCTTGTTTGTCCTTGCAGTAACCAGTTGGGTACAAATCTTGGACTAAATGACCCCCTTTTATAAAGATACTCTTCATCTTTCTCTGCGTTTCATGATTTATGAAATCGGCAGTAGGTTTCATGACTTATCCATTTGTTCCTTCTAGGTCTGCAATTGGAGCCTAATGCGCTTCTTCCTTTATAATTCTTGCATACTTCAATGACATCATTTCTTCTCTCAACATCCATTTAATGTGCTAGTCTACAAGGCACTAAAGCTCTTCCAACGACGAAAGTGATAAGAATACAGTTGTGTGCATAGGGTTTAGAACCTCATCGTGATTTCTCCCAGGCTAGGTAATCGCTTTGCCTTCGTCAGAACCGACAGAGCATTAGAACTTGGAATACTTTTAGGTTTCATTGGTTTAAGAAATAGTTCTTTTTTACATTTACAGAAACATAATTTCCTAATATCTTTTAGCTAGAATTTATTGCTCAATAACAGGCATAACGTGGCACCCAGTGAACTTCGTAAATCGTTAAATACTATTGCCTATTATAGTCTGCTAGGCTACTGTGCAAATAAGAACGTCTTTTCTTCTAACCTTATTAGTCTTCTCTTAAAGTTTAGTATAGAAGACATAAATCAAAATGTTATTGACCTCATTATCTGGAGTATACAAGTTCACTGTCTTGTTTGTTTTGGGTAGATTTTCCTTTTGCATGCATAATTGTTTCACATAATGATAATCATTAACCCAGCATCCAACTAGTTGTCTTTTTCCTGATAAATTAACACCTTCAAGATTGCCTTTGTCCTCAGATAGCAAGAGAATGTTACTATCACCCAACTATCTTCATTACAGTTATTTCACACTGATCAAAGTAAGTTTCTCATAACTGGCCAATAAATTATTTTCTACATTTGACCTACTAAGGACTGTAAGGGTTTCCGTGCCAGCTCCATATCATGCAAATTTCCTAAAATTTCCTATGCATATCAAGTATCTTTATTTTCATACATTTCTAGCTCTTCCAGCACCCTCCAGGCTAATGCACTGTCTGCAAGACTATAACCCGATAAAGAGAGAAAGAAACTACCTTCCCAGCAGTTACCAGCAGTTAGCATAGATTAGCCAGTATCCCAGGATGTCACGTAAGGGTTTGAGCTCTGTAACAATGACAATAACTGTAAGTACTGGTTACAGGTTTGAGTTTCTTTTGATGAAGATATTCCAGGAGTAACTGTGGAGGGTTCTAGAAACTACCAAGTCAGACACAGAATATTGCAGACACCATTTATATGTACTCAAAAAAATGTATAAACCATCAGTGTCGATGTGGCCAAGTCCAGATTCAGTCAGTGTTAATGTGAAAACTTACAGAAATAAGTGAAGCAAGGCAATAAACTCTGGAACATAAATTTATATTGTATGAAATGATCGTTGAACCATGTATCCATCATGGAAGGAAAGTGAATGTGAATAAAAGATAAAAGGTTGAACCTGGTGAAAGTATAGTTTATGCAATATATGTGACACAGGAAATATTCAAAGGATGAAAGGTGTATACACAAAAGTGGTAAAATGGTTAGCGTAGGTGAGAAGAGGACCCAGAGAGTTAAAACGGTATGATCCGGTTAGTGGAGAGAGTATAGTTCGTAATTGTCCTTCCAAAGAGGAAAGTTAAACCTAAAACCTGCTGGATTGATGGAGAGAGGCAGTGAGACGGACGAGCCTCTATATCAAGGAAGGTAGGGAATGCGTGAAAAGTAGAGGTGAGTGGCGCAGTGTGAGAGTTTTAAAGTGTGCTGATGAGCCTCCCTTGTAGGCATGATAAGTGACTAATGTTATGAAAGCTTTCAGCAAGAGGAATTTTGTACTTGTGTAAGAAAGAATGTGATAGTAACTGTGGTCTTTTTTTGATCTCTGATGCCACCCAGTTACGGCAAACGACTTGTTTGCATATGCATATATATATATATATATATATATATATATATATATATATATATATATATATATATATATATATATATATATATATATATATACTGTATATATATATATATATATATATATATATATATATATATATATATATATAATATGTGTGTGTGTTTAAATTTGAGCCGGCATGCGTAGTATGTATTAATCCCTCAGAAATAATTATGTTAACATACTAATGCCTGTTTGCATGATTATGTCATTATCTCACGCCTCAAATAGATCATTTTATAACGTAGTCTGCGACAAAAATAGACTGACCTTCCAAATGAAGCGTCATTTGGTCTTTAAATAAAGACAAACGAATTCTTTCGTCTCTATAACCTAGCAACAAACTAAATTCCTCCGGCTACATGAATGTTTAAGGAGCCAGACGATGGTAAACTGCGTGATTAGGTCTGGGGTCTCAAGTCAACATTCTGCGTTGAACAACTTCAAAGGAGACGACTGTATGGAAATTTTGACACAAAAAATGAATAGAGAAAGGAGGCAAACAGAGAAGGATGATAACGAGGCAAAGGGAATATAGGAAAAATATCAATAACTAGCTATGAATATGGAAAAAGGGATTCAAAATTTATGAACATAAAAACAAAAGGATTTGCCATACCGAGCTAGAGAAAGTAAACAGAGAGAGAGAGAGAAAGAGAGATAGCCGGGGTGATGTTTCAAAGGTCATTCACCAAGACACATTTGCACAAATTCTAGACGGGATATTTATTGGATTAACCTAAATATGCCCACATTCTAAATTTATCTTGTCTCTCCTTCCCTATCTCTATCTCTTTACACACACAGATATAAATATATATATATATATATATATATATATATATATATATATATATATATATATATATATATATATATATATATATATATTTATATATATATATATATATATATATATATATATATATATATATATATATATATGTGTGTGTGTGTGTGTGTGTGTGTGTGTGTGTGTGTGTGTGTGTGTAAAGAAATAGAGATAAGGAAAGAAAGACAAGGTGAATATATTTTATATATATACATGTATGTGTGTGCATATATGCATATATATATATATATATTATATGTATGTATATATATACATATATATATATATATATATGTGTGTGTGTGTAACGGTGTTAGTAACAGGGCCAGGGAAAATTCCTTCTAAGCTGAATTAAGCAAAGAATTAAGTGCTTGGCCGACTGTAGCAGGTCACAGCTATGATAGTTTTCAAAAAATACTTTTTAACAATATGAATAATAGCCACTCCTGGGGCTCCTTCTTGAAAAGGAAAAGGACACGTAGCCTGAAGCATTAGATAGGTAGGTAGATAGATAGATAGTTTTAAAGTATAAAAAATTTGTGTAGTAAAAGGACATCTAGAGTTGAATGAAAAGCAAAAGTTTCTCTTACAGATTTATCTATCATTTTGTTATTTACGTAAATGTTGCTTCTATTTCATGATAAGTATAATCACTTATAAATAAACCAATTAAATAGAGAAGAACAATATCCAAAAAATGTTTAACCCTCTCAGTATGTAGGGAATTTACTTACGGCATTCCAGCTTAATCAAAGATTCTCAAAAATTATAGTATCGCTGAGGTATAAGTGTGAGAGAGAGAGAGAGAGAGAGAGAGAGAGAGAGAGAGAGAGAGAGAGAGAGAGAGAGGGGGGAGAGAGAGAGAGAGCTGGACACTTAGAAAAGTGTTAAGGGGTATCGATATGGCAAGATGTGCACCATTAGGGGGAAAAATAGAAAGTAGGGATCTCTTATGTATCCATGACCCAAAACTAGAGTGCAAACAATGCTTGTCGAAGTGAGGAATGGATGATAACAATAAAAGAATTCAGATAAGAGGTTAAGACAGATGAGTGTTTGACATATCATTGCTGGGGATATGATCTTGAACATATATATATATATATATATATATATATATATATATATATATATATATATATATACATACATATTTACATATATATACAGTATATACACACACATATAAATATATATATATATATATATATATATATATATATATATATATATATATATATATATATATATATATATATATATATATATATATATATATATATATATATATATATAACTGAAACAAAAAAATATGGAATGTGATGAACATATAAATAAAGGCAATGCCACGATGGAAAGAGAAACGATGGAGTGGTGCCAGGCATTTCGACTTACTGTCCTTTACTTAACAGACTGATAGAAATATAACAAGAAGTTTACAAAGAAAGCTCGTATAAATGACAGATGGGGATTATAAAGGAAAATATGTACCTGGTTTCCAATACAATTGAAGAATTAGTAGACCTACCAAAACAGAGGTATATATTTAAGAGCTTTTACCAAAGATCAGGCCCAACCGCTCGGAAGCAGGGACAAGCCAATTAAATGATTATGCAGGAAAAGATACTGACCACCAAAAAATGACCGTGGAAAGAATAAGCCGATTATATACATTATAAAAGTACAACTCAATAAATCTCCTTATGGCAAACAGTAACAATTTTTGCAAAGTGAACATTTTCGCAAAAAATATCTATATATTAAATATAAGAATACATAGAAAATACATATAAGGTAGCTAATTAGTAATTAAGTCAGTGATTTTATCTTTCCATCAGTCTGCTAGGTAAAGAACAGTAAGTCGAAAGGCTTAGCACCACTCCGTCGTTTCTCTTTCCTTTGTGGCATTGCCTTTATATATATATATATATATATATATATATATATATATATATATATATATATATATATATATATATAAATATATATATATAATATATATATATATATATATATATATATATATATATATATATATATATATATATATATATATATATATATATATATATATATATATATATATATATATATATATACTTTCCGTTCTCAAGACCTTTTTCTTAACTTCGGCAGATGGTGGTACCATACAGCTAAGTGTTCCGGTGGGTGGCAGACCCAGATATATCCCTGGATATGGTAAACATGAGAAGTGAGCCAAGCGCTGCACCGATCTGCCACGGTACTCACTTGGACTGATTGGAGCTTCTAGGGATTGGCAGTGGGGTTTGCCACAGAAGCTCCAGGGGCTGGCAGTGGGGTTTACCACATTTTTTTTTTTACTTAATATTCAGAAGTGTAAAAGCGTCATGTGTCATATTAGGGACAAATTATCATCCCTATCCCCTTCTCACCCTTGGCTGCATTCCCAGTCGTTTAACTGACTGGTACCCAACTGACTGCTCAAGTCAATAAAGCCATAATAGGTTTTTGTTTTCATGGCTTCAGAACGGATAACACCACAGAATAGTTACACACACACACACACACACACACACATACACACCTGCTCCTGTGCATAACGTAAGGTGAGGGTCCAGCGGGTGAAGCCTCATGCCCCCTGTTCAGGTCAGGGCACAGTGCCCTAGGATAGATTAGGTTAGGCTATATCACTGTTGTCATATGACTTTGATCTGCTGTCAAGCAGGCCGAGACCTGCAGAAATAACGTGTGCAGCTCTTCTGCACTTTTACCCTAGAATGTGCTGCCCTTCTGGTTTCAGAAAATATTTTGGAATGAAACTTCTTCTTATGCTTTTCTCCATCCTAGCTGCAGCCCACTATAGTGAAAAAAACTTACCAAGCTTCTAATTTGCCCCTTTCGTCAACATAGTCATAATGAGTTTTATCAAAAGTGCTTAGGGGGTCTGCTCCTAAAATGTAACGAAACTTGTCCGCATGCCGGTAAAACGGGACTCATGATGCGATTATATATATATATATATATATATATATATATATATATATATATATATAGATATATATATATATATATATATATATATATATATATATATATACATACATATATGTACATACATTATACGTATGTGTATATATATGTATTTATACGAGTATATATTTATATATGTATGTATGTATTTACATATATATGTATGTGTGTGTGTAGATATACTCGTATATAAAATGTTGTGATACGTATGCATATATGCAAAGCAATATCTATTTGCATAAGCAGCGCTTAGTTTACCGATCATAAATGAAGAAGCACGAAGAATTCACAAATGAAGCAGTATACTCCATACAAAACTGAATCTGAAACAAGGGCCTATGGCGTCTATTTTACAGTAACATCTTTCTCGACTGACATTTGAGAGAGCAGTACTGTAAAATACACCAAAGAGATAACATTTCAAGCGACATAAAAGTTCAGCGATAATAATGATAAACAACAAAAATAATAAGAGTGTAATAAAGCCTAGGTATAAAAATGACCGAGATAAATCATGAAAGGAACGGCGCAAAAGTCAGGCTGACACTTAAGAGTTAAACAACACTTGGTCCTCAGCGGGGGGACCATGATTAAGCAACGTGTCTTCCACATCATTTGATTCCACCACCTGCTACGGGTAACATGCAACGCTGCAGGGTAAGTAAACAGAGTTCTTTTATTTATTTTTCATTTTTTTTTTTACTTTACATGTCTGGGCTACATGAACAGGAGTGGAATGAATGGTTGTATATAAAAGAATGAGTGAAGAGGAGTTAAAAGAAGAGAAAAAGGAGAACCGAGAGGGAGAAGAGGAT
Source organism: Macrobrachium rosenbergii (assembly GCF_040412425.1). Classification (NCBI taxonomy): domain Eukaryota; kingdom Metazoa; phylum Arthropoda; class Malacostraca; order Decapoda; family Palaemonidae; genus Macrobrachium; species Macrobrachium rosenbergii. The sequence goes on along the minus strand of NC_089783.1, from coordinate 29,062,086 downwards.
ATGATTCTGGAATTAAAACGAAAAGAAGTTTGATTCAGTATATGGTCTGGTGAGAAAAAATGCACAATTGTTCTTCTATGGAGAGTTTTTCTTTTCAGCTACCTATTTATTTCTGTTTATTTTCATCATGTAAATAGCAGTATGGGGCTTAACTGCTTACGTTCTGATCAGTTCCACTCTTTCTAATCTTGTTAGTTCCAAAATAATAAAACGACAACTGAACATTTGGCGTTAGCAAATATGAGATACCAAATACCACTTCTTATGAGACAGTCGAAAAATAACCAGATGAAAGCCATCAGTAATCAGGAGGGCTTTAGGAATGTTTTTCGCAAATGACAAAAAATAACGATCTAATAGTAACTGAGGCTCCCATACAGATGGAAAGAAAGAAATTAAAATATTCATAAGTATTTCGTTTTTATTTTTTAGGGTTATATCCAATTTCAGGAGGAAATTTGCATTTACATTTTGTAACTGAGGCGCCAGCTCGCCCTGAGAATTTATGCAGAGTGGTATTGAGTGCGTATAAAGACCATTGCCCAAGATTTGACTAGGGTAACAACTAAGGAAGATCAAATCCAGTTAGGTAAGTCTTGAAAACCGCAGACGGGACATGAAAAGTGTCCAGATTCTGTAAGATCTCAGTAAATAATCAGGCAAGATTTGGACTGAAATTCGACAATGTTTAGATGCAGGATTTGAAAAAAGTAGACAGGACAAGAAAAGTGTCAAGATCCTGTAAGATTCCAGTTATTATGGAAGGTTTCTATTGAAATTGGACAAGATTTAGATGCAGTCAGACACCGTATTAATAACATCACTGAAGACATGAACAGGAATAGGCAAGATATAACAAAGAAATCATGCAAAATCTAAATATGACTTACCAACGAGATCTTTTTCTTAACCAAGAAAATCCACATATTGGAAAGTGCCTGAAAAAAAACTTGAAGCAAGAAAGAAAGCAGATGCACCTCTACCAACAAATACAGTAAAAAAAAAAACTGCTTATTAGCAGTAGTATTCTAATTACTCAGATCAGTGAAGCAAAAAAAAAAAAGAAAAAGAAAAAAGGATTCCTCAACACGTCTTGGTTTATGACCTTGTCAGAGGGCCATAGTTTCTGTTTTTGCTGAGGATGCTGTTAATGTTTATTTATTGTTTCTCTTGGTGCTTACGAAAGTTTATGCTTGATGTTTATGGCCCTCTGACAAGGTCACAAACTAAGACTCGTTAAGGAATAGTTTTTTCTTTTTTTTCTCTTTTTTTTTGTTTTTTGCTTCACTGATCTGAATAATTAGAATACTCACTGCTAATACGCAGTTTTTTTTTTTTTTTTTTTACTGTATTCGTTGTTAGAGGTATATCTACTTTCTTCCTAGCTTCAAGTTTATTTTGGGGGGGTGGCCACTTTCCGATATGTGGATTTTCTTGGTTAATAAAAAGATTTCATTGGTAAGTCATAATATTATTTAGATTTTGCATGATTTCTAATACGAGTGTCACTGATGAGGAAGAAGAATGTAAGTTTCTGATTATTTTAGACAGTGTGTACTGAGTGAAACTCCAAACTGAAAACTATTTGAGAACGTATTTCCTTAGCAAACGAAGACATTTTTTTATGTTGAGGAAACGGATTAGAAATGGTTTGGTGGACTTAGTGCTGTATTGCAGGAAGGAGTGAAGAACAAGACCAGAAACGATGTCTGATAAAGATCGAAGGGAAAACTATGCATAACAAAACACTGGCGTTGGCATATGGGCTGAAAATGTCTTCCTCTACCTCTCATTTCAAAGGCGGCTCAGACACTTCGCTCACAGGTTAAAAGTTATAGACGAAAGCTTTCCTTAAATCGTCATTCTCTTTAGAGTAATGAAAAATCGTTGACCTCTAAACATGCAAGGAAGATAAGAACTTTTTTTCAGACCTGGTAATTTTAAATCTTGTCAGAAAAACGATCATAAAACATTCGGAGGATTCTTTTGAGAGCAGAGGAGAGACCGCAGAGACGGATAGCCTAAGACCCGTTCAGTCCAAGACTTACCGATGTCCTCGGAGTACATGTGGGAAGAGTAAGCAACTGGGTGTTACGAGGCAGCTTGAGAGAAAATATCAAAGTAAAGATCTTTTCGTATTTTGAAATGCCAAAAACATAGGAATCTGTTTCTCGTTGCATTGAAAGGGCAGAGACCAGAGGTCCACATTAGACTTCTTAGTGTGCTAAATCGTGATGGCACAATCTCAGCGTTATGTAGATTCCGACAACTCCTAAACAGAAAAGTGAAATCAGACGGGAATAATGAAATACTAGCTTTAGCCTCGTCTCTTGGTGAATAATGCATAATTCAGAGTTTAACCACCCACCCGCCCCCCTTCGACGTCTCTCTCTCTCTCTCTCTCTCTCTCTCTCTCTCTCTCTCTCTCTCACTCACCAGTGGGAAGTGTTGCTATGCTAATTGAGGTTACATGACCTTCTCACTCTCACACATTTCAGAATGACTTCCCTGATGCGTCACCACAACCGTTTTCGTAACAGTTATATTAAATGGGAAACAAAAACCAAAATAATTTCATGGAAGCACCAAACATCCACTTCGCTCTGGAGGTCGAAATTAGCATATCGCCAGGGTCAACTACAGCCGCTGAAGACAAAAACAATCGTTATCAAGATAAACCATAAGAAATGAAAAAAAGGCAGAAGAAAAAACAGGCAAAACAAAAATGACATAGTTTGGTATGATCTGGCGGACTAGACTTGCAGGATCATATGCGCCGCTTCGCTTGAGAAGCGACGCAAAATGAGACGTTAGGGATTAGGACTTGGGCCATAATTAGCAGGCCTCTCCCTCTTCCTCGATCTTCCAAATGAGATTTATAACTGTGATCTCAACAAGAAGTAGATGATGCATGTATATGTATATGTATATGTATATATATATATATATATATATATATATA
>NC_089783.1:29036624-29051624 GCF_040412425.1 Macrobrachium rosenbergii | reverse complement strand
TTTCCTTAGAGTTGTATTTTCGTTGTTCTCCTTTGCGAGATAATCAAGGAAAGAGTAAATATATTCTGCTAAAACTTTATGTTTTTATGCAAACGTTTCCTTCCAGTTTTAATTGGATACTCTTAGGCATCATACTAACATTCGTACTGACCCCATTGATGTTCATATTCTTTGGGCTCAAATAATATCATTGCCTGAATCTGGGTTCCCTTAATCACTTCTGCTATTTGTCCGTGAGACATATTTGTCATATTCAGCGAAGATTCTTTTATTTTACCTCACTACCGGTGTGCCTGTTTTTGCGTCCCAGTATATTCCAGAAAACAATATATTAAAATTGATATTGTGATAAATAAAGTAAAATAAAATATGATATCACCTTCACAGTCTTCATCATTCGCGCAATCCTAATTGTAAGCACGATAGTACGAATAGTGCTTATTTTGGGATCTTTCCTAGTTAGTGACCCCCAAGGGTTTTCGGGGGTTGTTATCTAGGGCTAATATTTCTTGGGGGTCATTATCTTTACGATATTTACAGATATTTACAGTCTTTTGCACCAAACGCGCCGCAAATGTGGACAAATACCGGGTTAATACCTTTGGGGGTCACTAACTAGGAAAGAGCCTTATTTTGTATGCGCAGTAGATTACCATAGGACAGTTGAGTGTAATACCGTTACTATTCCCTAACATCGTGGACATAAGTTCTCATACAGTTATTAAATTGAATTTCCTGCACATGCACTGTGTGTAATGCATTGTCAATATACTTTTAAAGACAATTTTCAGTTGGACTCTATCGCTTACATTCTGTTCTAGATTTTAGTGTATGTTCAATATTGCTCATCACGCTTCAATTGTATTTTTATGATATTGTCTGATTTCTTATTAAGCTGGTTATTTTTACAGCGTCTTGGATGAAACTCGTGATATTTGTTTGTTACCTGTTTGGAAATGAAATCTTTCACTTCCCTTTACTTTATGTTTGTTTACCTTTATTTTAATGGATGTTGGTTTTATAGTAAGTTGACCAACCCATATTCCATTGATTTTTAAACATTTATTTGAATTTTCTTTTAAAGTGGTTAATGATACTTATCTATCTAGTTTTCATTTGCTATCGACAGATATCTAACTACCCAGAAGTTGTGCAGTACCTGAATACACGCCTACATTCCAGGAATCATTTGTTAGCTAAATACAACTTCTGTCTTCGAGTCATTTGGAAATTAATAAGAGTCATTATCCAGTAGTTATATTCAGTGAGACTCCTAACTATCTGGTACTCATATGCAGAGAAACCTGACAATCTATTAGTTTTTCGTTATTTCATAGCACCATACTATATTGTAGTTATTTGCAGAAAGACACCAATTGTCTAGCAATTATTTGGAGATAGATTCCTAACTATCTAGTAGTTATTTAGATATACTCCTGGCCATCTAGTGGTCATTTGTAGCTCTATTGATGTCATTTGGCATCTTAAGACACCTAACTATCTAGAAGTCATTTGTAGCCCTATTGCTGTCATTTGGCATCTTAGGACACCTAACTATCTAGTGGTCATATGTATCTTAGGACACCTAACTATCTAGTGGTTATTTGTAGCTCTATTGCTGTCATTTGGCATCTTTGGACACCTAACTATCTAGTGGTCATTTGTAGCTCTATTGCTGTCATTTGGCATCTTAGGACACCTAACTATCTAGTGGTTATTTGTAGCTCTATTGCTGTCATTTGGCATCTAAGGACACCTAACTATTTAGTGGTCATTTGTAGCTCTATTGCTGTCATTTGGCATCTTAGGACACCTAACTATCTAGTGGTTATTTGTAGATCTATTGCTGTCATTTGGCATCTTAGGACACCTAACTATCTAGTGGTTATTTGTAGCTCTATTGCTGTCATTTGGCATCTTAGGACACCTAACTATTTAGTGGTCATTTGTAGCTCTATTGCTGTCATTTGGCATCTTAGGACACTTAACTATCTAGTGGTTATTTGTAGCTCTATTGCTGTCATTTGGCATCTTAGGACACCTAACTATCTAGAGGTTTTTTGTAGCTCTATTGCTGTCATTTGGCATCTTAGGACACCTAACTATTTAGTGGTCATTTGTAGCTCTATTGCTGTCATTTGGCATCTTAGGACACCTAACTATCTAGTGGTTATTTGTAGCTCTATTGCTGTCATTTGGCATCTTAGGACACCTAACTATCTAGTGGTTTTTTGTAGCTCTATTGCTGTCATTTGGCATCTTAGGACACCTAACAATTTAGTGGTCATTTGTAGCTCTATTGCTGTCATTTGGCATCTTAGGACACCTAACTATCTAGTGGTTATTTGTAGCTCTATTGCTGTCATTTGGCATCTTAGGACACCTAACTATTTAGTGGTCATTTGTAGCTCTATTGCTGTCATTTGGCATCTTAGGACACCTAACTATCTAGTGGTTATTTGTAGCTCTATTGCTGTCATTTGGCATCTTAGGACACCTAACCATCTAGTGGTTTTTTGTAGCTCTATTGCTGTCATTTGGCATCTTAGGACACCTAACTATCTAGTGGTCATTTGTAGCTCTATTGCTGTCATTTGGCATCTTAGGACACCTAACTATCTAGTGGTCATTTGTAGCTCTATTGCTGTCATTTGGCATCTTAGGACACCTAACTATCTAGTGGTCATTTGTAGCTCTATTGCTGTCATTTGGCATCTTAGGACACCTAACTATCTAGTGGTTATTTGTAGCTCTATTGCTGTCATTTGGCATCTTAGGACACCTAGCCTAACTATCTAGTGGTCATTTGTAGCTCTATTGCTGTCATTTGGCATCTTAGGACACCTAACTATCTAGTGGTCATTTATAGCTCTATTGCTGTCATTTGGCATCTTAGGACACCTAACTATCTAGTGGTTATTTGTAGCTCTATTGCTGTCATTTGGCATCTTAGGACACCTAACTATCTAGTGGTTATTTGTAGCTCTATTGCTGTCATTTGGCATCTTAGGACACCTAACTATCTAGTGGTCATTTGTAGCTCTATTGTTGCCATTTGGCATCTTATGACACCTAACTGTCTGGTGGTCATTTGTAGCTGTATTGTAGTCATTTGGCATCTTGCGACACCTAACTATTTAGTGGTCATTTTTTGCTCCATTGTAATTATTTGTCGTCTAATGACACCGAACTATCTAGTGGTCATTTGGTACATCATTGTACCTCATTACCTAGCAGCCTTTTGCAGCAAAGGGAACATAACTAGCTAATGGTCACTTTTAATAAAGTACAACAAATTATTTAGAAGCTATTTGGCAGCTCAAAGTACCCAACCAATTTTACTTGATAGCCAAAGACAGCCATTTAATCGTCATTTGCAAGCCATGGGACCATACTCCCTATTATGCAAAATCTCCATTAATGACAATCTACACATTATTAATTTTCATAATTTACTGCTATTTTTATTAAAAGAGGCGAAAGCAAGCTGCCACCCAATATAATTACGAAAATTGAAAATAGATCAAAGTGAAGCCAAAAACGATAGAAATGTAATTGAATACAGTTGAAAACAATAAAGTACATATATATATTTTTTTAAAATAATCCAATTGTTTTATTGTTGTAGACATTCTTTTTCAAAACACACACTCACTGCACACAATCGGAAGTGACCTATATTTACTTTCCCAGGTCGCAGGTCTGTTTTATGTTAAGTAAAACTAATATTTCAACAACAAAATGCTTTAAGTACATAGGACTCAGAAATCATATTTTATCATTTGAAAGTTACTTTATAAACAGGCAAATAATGTCGCATGTCTGACAGCCGAAAAACCAATAGCGATACCGCCAAAGAAAAACATCAACATTCAGAACTTGCGTAAAAGTGACAAAACTGTTCTCTGGAAAGCATTTTTTGAAGACACTCCAAAACGGTTTGGTAACTAAATTTTTTTTTTCTATTTTCAATTTACATAGCTTGATAAAAATCTAGAGAGAGAGAGAGAGAGAGAGAGAGAGAGAGAGAGAGAGAGAGAGAGAGAGACTCTCTCTGACTGATAGATATGGTTAAGAATAGACACGAAAGCAGTACAGTACATTACCTTCACAACCATTATCATCATTTTCCCGAAATGTATTTGCAGGTCAGTGAGATCTAGGAAAGTACGGCGCTGTGATCGTGGAATCAGGTCAGATAAGTAATGATGATAATACTAATAACAAAAATAATAATAACGATAGTAAAGATTTCCTTATCTGCTACATGGCATTTCACCTTAATGTGAATTAGTGTGGTGCTGCTGACGGTGTCGTGTGCACCGATCGCGTAGTGAACAGGCCCAATGTTAATCTGCTCCTGAGCTCGAAAAATCAGCAAATATATCGTTTACAAGAACAACATAAACATTAACTCGGTTACTTTTTTTATTAGTTTTCTGTAGAAGAAAATTATTGTGCCGGCTTTGTCTGTCCGTCCGCACTTTATCCTGTCCGCACTTTTTTCTATCCACACTTTTTCTGTCAGCCCGCAGATCTTCCGTAGTTTTTATTTTATTTAAGGTTAAAGTTAGCCATAGTCGTGCTTCTGGCAACGATATAGGTTAGGCCACCACCGGGCCATGTTTAAAGTTTCAATGGCCGCGGCTCATGCAGCATTACATCGAGACTACCTGAAGAAAGATCTGTTTTCGGTGGCTTTGATTGTATGCTGACGCGGCTGTACAGAAAACTCGATTGCACCTAAGTTTCTTCGGCGCATTGTTTATCTGTTTTAATATAAACAAATCTGCATGTGATAAACTCCATGTTTTATATCTTTTGTAGATTCTAACAATAACTGTAGATTTGCTCAGAAAGTTCTTGCTGGTTTCTAATTAACATTATCGTTGTTGTTTCATAGCCTATGTGTTTTTCTTACAGCACAAATAAAAAAAAAATAGTCCATCTTGATGCAATTAGGTCAGGAAATAAACAAAGCACTCCCAACTCACAGATATTTAAAGGCTGAGCCTGTGAATCAACATGACTTCGAATCTTGAATGAGTTTGTCACTAGAATAAATCTCATTTTGGGACGGGAGATATTTGTTTGCTCAAATGCAAGAGATGAATTGCCGCTTTTCAAGATGGAGAAGGTATTGACTGAAATTGGAGAGGTTATTTGCCTCTTTTCAAGATGGAGAATGCTCCGAAGGAACTTGTTTATGACGAATGAAGAAGAAATTTCATAACCAGTTGCTGCTTGATAAGTCTTCATCTGCTGGAGTGAGTGCTTGCGCAAGCAGAATCTAGGTAATTCGAAACCGGATGTGTGCAGTGAGTTTGTTTCTTCCTCTGAATGTGTTTCTTCTTTTGAATATAAAAGTAGACGATTTCTTCTGCCTAAAACTTTTTTTTTCGTACATACGGTAGAGAAGTACGTGTCTTATTGCGTACTTCGATTATAATTATCTTTATTATCATAATTTTCACCTTTGAACTTTTCCCCTTCCGGTTTTCCCCTAATATTTTGGGATGAGGTCCTTCTTCACCTTATTTGCGACCAACGACAGTCAACTAAGTGACCGGTGCATGGATCTCAGTTTAGGCAAACAAAAGAATGTTGGGACCTCAAGGAATGGGCCCCTTCGGCCCCAGTTGCATGACTTACTGCCTTTTACATTCCACCCACCGTGTCCCATTGGCGTCTTCCTGCTTAGCTGTCCAACTTCTTTAACTTCAGAAGTCTCAGTTTTTCCTCAGAAATGGACAGCATCCGTCAAGACACTGCAATAAATAAACAAGTAAAAAATGCGCCGAAGTTTCTTCGACGCAGTCGAGTTTTCTGTACAGCGTATAATACTGTATGAAATTCTCAGCCACGGCCCATGAAATTCTCAGCCGCTGCCCATGAAACTTTCAGCTACCGCCCGGTAGTGGCATGTGTTGTTGGTATAGTGGTGCCAGACGCACGATCATAGCTAATTTTAACCTTAAATAAAATAAAAACTACTGAGGCTAGAGGGCTGCACTTTGATATATTTGATGATTGGAGGGTGGATGATCAACATACCAATTTGCAGCCCTCTAGCCTCAGTAGTTTTTAAGATCTGAGGGCTGACAGAAAAAGTGCTAACTGACAGACAAATAGCCATCTCAATAGTTTTCTTTTACAGAAAGCCAAAAAGGACACAAGTGGGTCAGCCCGATTCATTTCTTTTCTATGCAATCTGTTTTCCTTTTTTTTTGCCACCTGGATTTTGACTCTAGTATCTTCCATCACTGAGTAGAACATCTAGCTCTGTTCTATAGCTTGTACATAAAACGGTGTGTTGTAGCATGGAAATAAGTTGACACTATAATTACATATGTGCTCTAAATATTTGCCTTCAGTGAATAATTTCGCACTTTACACAATTATTCTTTCTCTCTCTCTCTCTCTCTCTCTCTCTCTCTCTCTCTCTCTCTCTCTCTCTCTCTCTCTCTCTCTCTCTCTCTTTCTTATAGTTAAAATTTCTTTCGGTCACTGTTAAGTCGATCCTCCTGTACTCACAAGGCCTCGTCGCACACGTCAAGCCATATCTTCCCACATTTGCTCCGTGGAAGTCTGTAACTCACGTACAGCACGGATCAGTGATTGGTTTTTGTTTTTACCTTCTTCTACCAAGCTTTGGAACTCCTGCTTCTATGCTCCTTACTGTTTTAATGAGGAAAAACTCTTCTTCCATTTGCATCCTTTGATTTGTTTACTTCGGTCCTGGGCTAGAAAAGGACTTTAGATTGCTCGTCCCATAGGCATCTGCTCATATACTGTATATGTATGTATATATATATATATATATATATATATATATATATATATATATATATATATATATATATATATATATATATATACATATACACACACATATATATATATAAATATATACGGTATATATATATACATGTATATATATATATATATGCAATTAATAATTATCCAATATTAATTAAATTAACAGCAAATGTTCCTTAGTCCTATTAGTGCATGTTTCCAATAGCATAGTCTCTATTCAAAGTTTAAAATATATTCACGAACGATACAGTAAATGCGGTGACAAGATTTTAGTTTTAATTTATCACACACACATATATATATATATATATATATATATATATATATATATATATATATATATATATATATATATATATTTACTCTCCAAGAAAGCTGATCGTTGTTTCTTTATAATAATATGTAAACGAATTCTTTTGGTTTCAACTTTGTGTATTATTTAATCACATTTCATATTTATTTTACCTCTTATTTTAGATTTCACATTATTCTAGGTTTGAATTACTCTATACTCTTTCATTCTCAGAGCTTTTCGAAAGCATGAAATTCTGCCAAAAAACTATAATTTAAAAAAAAAAATTGCAAATTGACACGAGCCTTCACAAAGACTAGGGTAATTCGAAACACTGATTTAATTTCGATTCTCCCGTAAAAAAATTAGTTATATTAATGAAATTGCATCCACATTCCCTTGACCCCCTGTGAAAAAAACGTATAACAGTTAATTAAAAAAATTAATCCCACACTTCCGGCATTTAATTTTCGTATTAGAATTTTTCTTCGATGTCACCTGCCTGGGAATCTCAAATAGATAATTCTCTTGTGGAGTATTTTTAGTTATCTGCAATATGAAAATTTTTGGATGATTTTCGATTTTATCAGTGAATGGTAATCAATCTGGCTCAGAATTTTCTTCTTCGCAGGTTTTAAGGTATTCAAAATACATTTTTTCTCTCTGTACAGAAGTTTGAAAGTTAACTGCAATGTAATTATTGAGATTTTTAAAAGCTGTTTTCACTCCTGCTATTTCTAATGAGTCTTCTTTCGATTTGCTTTGAGGATTTTTGGTATATATATATATATATATATATATATATATATATATATATATATATATATATATATATATATATATATATATATATATGTATACTCGTATATGTTTAAATAAACATTAACCTATTGAATCTTCAACAGGGAATTTCAGCTTTTATGGAATATTTCGCTGTAATCAAAATAACTGATTTTCGTTGCATTTTTGTTCTTTAACTTATTTTCCAATCCCTGCAAATATTTACATGAATATTTGATACGGAGGAAAAGTTCAGAGTAAAATTAATCGTAAAATAACTAATATCTTGTGACATCACAAGATAACCCACTATATTTCCCAATACCATTTCCTTTTCACTTTTACTGAATTTTGTATTATCGTTAATGATTCACTTCTTTCCCTTGTGAAGAACCACTTTCATAAATTTTTTTTCTTTCTTTCTATTTTTTTTTTCGAGAGAGAACCATGACAAGCTTCTCTCGAACGCGAAACACCACTAAATCTTTGTAATCGAACGGAAACGGTAGCAAAGTATATTAACACAGTGACCCACCAACCTTTGTGTCTCAAGCTTGCTGGAGCTCCGAATGACCTGGGGCAGATGGCACACATCCTTTATATATGTATAGATCATCTTCAGCGTTACATCTCCCCCACATATCGTTCACCTACCCCTGACCCCCTTCCATTTCCCCTCCCCCTTACCCCTCAGTTTTCGTGAGGAGCTCACCTCCCCATCTTAGCCACTCAACCCCACCCCACCCCTCCCGTCCCCCCCCTCCCCTCCCCCTCCCCTCCCCCCTCCCCTCCCCTCCCTCCTCATATGACCACCTTCTGATATCCTTTCCATGTTCTTTTACCTCCCTCCTGTAATCCTCCTTTCCTTCTTGTGTCCCCGTTTCTTGGGCTCTTTTTCCCCCTTTTTTAACACTTCTCTGTCCTTCTCGGCTCTCTTAAATCTTTTTTTTATTGCCTCTCTCTCTCTCTCTCACTCTCTCTCTCTCTCTCTGCCTACGGCTGTTGCATAAGTCATCTGATATTCTCACCAAGTGCAACTTGAGCAACCATTAACAATGGTGTTTTTCTGAGACATCGAAAACTGGCCATTAATGAGAAAGGAACATGAGGCAAAACCTTCTGTTGTTGATGTTAGGCCTTTATTTTTTTACTCTTCCCCTTTGACCGTAGTAATTATGACAGTGGCTCTTGTGCTTATTGCTCCATTTTTACTTCCAAAACTCCACTTTTCTTCTCACAGAATTCACAGACCAGTTGATTGTTAGACTCTTTCAAGGATACTGTGTCCTTATATCTTTCAGGTCTTGAATAAGCTTCAAACAAACTTAATTATAGACCAGGATTTAGCTTTATTTCACTTTTCTTTTCACAGAATTCACAGAACAGTTGATTGTTAGACTCTTTCATGGATACTGTGCCCTTATATCTTTCAGGACTTGAATAAGCTTAGACAAAATTAGTTATAGACCAGGAGCTACCTTTACTAATAATTATAGATCTGACGTTTGCTTTACCAAGCACAAGGTGTTTTAGTTTGCTGAAGGATAATATGCAATGTACATCATCATCTTTAGAGCCACTTCCTCTACTCCTAGTGTTTCACAGCGTAGCTTTTAAGAAGCCAATGTAATGTTTAAATTTTGTAGCGAAATGACTCTTTACCTGAACAACAAGCTTGTAAGAAGTTGTTAGGCTTTATAGAGATGTATTGCAGTCACTGGGTATAATGTCCAATTCCCGTAACACCAGTACTTTACAGTATGACGTGAAAGCAAATCTTATATTTATAGTCATACATCTATCTCGCCCCGACCCTCTTCCAACCCCGAGAAAGCCCCTATTCAAACGAAATGAAGTATAAGCTAAGCAGAGACCTCTGGTATTCGTTGGGGTATCAGGCGTAGACAGTAACACCCAGACTTCGCTCATCAGTAATCTTGATCGTTCTGTTTATTTGGATATTTAACGATGCTTGGTGTTAGCATTTGAAAATATATGAATTAATCCTGCGAGAAAGTTACATTTCGTTCGTAAGACGCGATTTAGGCTTCAGATCTTTTGTTCTCCGTCTAATGTTTCTGACAGCGGCAGTTATGACTTAGATATGCATTTTGCAGGTATCTTTCAATAGCTTTATGTCGATAAAAAACATCTGCTATCATTCATAACTCCTGTGTCCCTTGAAAGCTATCTGCCTCACTGAAAATTAGTTTACCTTCTGAATAAGGCCATCGCAATAAGAGTGCACAAAAACTGGTTCTCTCTGGGAGTGCTTTGTATATTCAGGGAAGGATGCTGTATTACTCGTATCTCATAATTTGTCCCTGTAATGTCAAACTGTCTTGAATCCTTTGTAGATTTATGGTCCTTATTTAGTTCCATGTGCCTTTTAGCATATCGCTGTGCTGTTATGGGGATGCCTGCACTCGATCTTAAATTGAATATTAATTTCGCCTACGTTACTAGTAATAATAACACTGCTGTTCCCAGTTTTAGTTTTCTGTAAAAGAAAACTATTGAGATGGCTTTGTCTGTCTGTCCGCACTTTTTCTGTCCGCCCTCAGATCTTAAAAACTACTGAGACTGGAGGGCTGCAAATTGATATGTTGATCACCCACCTTCCAATCATCAAACATACCAAATTGCAGCCCTCTAGCCTCAGTTAAAGTTAGCCATGACCGTACGTCTCTCCCCGCTATAGGTGCCAACAACACAGGCCACCACCGGGCTGTGGCTGAAAGTTTCACGAGCCGCGGCTAAGAGTTTCATACAGCATTATACGCTGTACAGAAAATTCGATTCCTCCGAAGAAACTTCGGCGCATTTTTTACGATTGTTGATAGTTTCTTGTTAACTTTTTTGTATTTTTTTTTTTTTTGTCTGAATGCTTTTTTGTTGCTACAAATTATTTTTATTTATGAGCTATTCTGACCAATGGCGTGACTATGAGAAACACTGTCAGTGACTTTGATAAAGAAACCCATGGAATTAAGTTTTTCAAAGTAATTTTCGTAAAATATCTCAATCTATGAACGATTCTTAATTTATCATGAATTATGGTGTCTTCGCTTATGGATGAATAACATTCTCATAAGGGAACTTTTAATCCTGAGAAGACTGAAACTGGCAGACATCAGCAATCTAATGTAACCTTTTGAAATAACATTGATCTTACCATCATAGGCAATATTATAACTAGCCCGTAATTTAAGATAGGTAAACACTTTCCCATTAATAATAATAATAATAATAATAATAATAATAATAATAATAATAATAATAATAATAATAATAATAATAATATTTACATTCGTAAATGCTTAGTAGCTGCGTCATATCCTGTACTTGCAAGATAGTAATGTACTCCAGTTGTAAAACAAAATTTTAAGTTCTTGGATAGATTCAGTGTATCACGTAGGAGGAAAAATTGTTGTTGTATCCCCTCCAATCCAGGTAGGTGGAAAGAGCCTCGGTTTCAGGTTTTAAGCTTCATCCGTCGTGGAAGAAGCGCTTGAAAAGAGAGGATGCCTTACAGCCATCGATGGTGGTGATTGCCTTGTCGGTGTAGATGCCTTTTAAGGCAGTCTTGGTCGCCTCGAAACACTGTGACAGGAGTCTAGATCATGACGGAGTCATTTATGAGGCGGGTGTTCGTCATGAATTCCATGAATTCGAAACGAAAACTTTTGAATAATAGTCATTTCCTTTGCGTTGTGATTCGTTATCCAGCTAAAATGTATAACAGATACATAATGTTTTCTGCATAAAAAATTTGTGAGAAGTTTCTGAATTACGTGATTCAGTTATAAGCCGAAGGCCATTGAAGACCCACTTCCTACCAAATTCATCATTGTTATGACAGTGAACAGCCTTCTGAAGACAGGGCCAGTTCGTGTTTACCTATCTTTCCTTCCTTTTACTCCCAACTGTTGAGTTAGTCGTCTGTCATGTAGGACTCTTCCAATCATCCTTATTTTGAAAACGTTGCCTTTGGGCCAGGACTGCGAAAGAGTATTGGGTCGTTCATTAAAAAAAAAAAAAAAAATAGAAACTCCGGAAATGACAATGCTTTGTTTTATCTAATAGCCACTCAATGTGATGGAATACATATTTGAGACAAAACGATATAGAGACAAGTGGATTATGGACAGACGACGGAAATTCCTTTTTTGTTAGTACAGTAATAAAAAGTGCTGTGAGCCATGCCTTCCACTAAGGCCGAATATGTGTGATCAACAAAGTGTGTCCCTTTTACACATTACGTCATTTTTATTGGCTTCTACAAACATGGTAATGACCAAGGTCCAAAGAAAAAGGTTTAGCAAATATTCATTCTTTTCGATTAACAACTAATACTACTTAAAGATAACTATAAAGGAAGTGTGGAAGAAGGAGAAGAAGAAGAAGAAGAAGAAGAAGAAGAAGAAGAAGAAGAAGAAGTAAATATTAGCATCAAGACAAGAATTATCTTATCAATTTATTTCGATTCGATATCTTGACAGACAGATATTGATTATGGAAGCGAGATGCGTAGTATTCCGGACTCTTATGCCAGTAGCGAGCTACTTTCTTCTTTCATTAGAAAGTACATTAAACATATCACAAACTAATACCCCCATTAGGTAAATATTAAGAAACTGTACAATATTGAATTTTTTCAAAATCAACCCAACTCCTATGGTCAAAATTACTAATTTATAAGAGTTTACCATATTTTGAGAATTTCATACTTTTGAATAACGTCAACGGAGAGATGTAGTAAATATTCTGTCAAGTATACACATATTACAAAAATAAATATGATTAAGTATGATTAAACAGCTTAAATCGATAAGTGAGATAGAAAGAGACAGCATTTTAAGACCAACAGCACAGGAGTAAGTAAAGAAAACAGAAGACGGAGGGATAGTTGATATTTGTAGAAGAAAACTAATATAAAAATGAGAGACCGATACTAGGAACAGACAGACGCAATAAACTGAATAGCAAAACATTATGAGAAACTTAGGTAAAAGGAAAATGGGGGAATTTCATATGTATGTATGTGTACGTATATGTATGTATATATATATATATATATATATATATATATATATATATATATATATATTATATACGTATATATGCTTATATATACATATATATATGTATGTATATATACATACTGTATATATATATATATATATATATATATATATATATATATATATATATTATATACGTATATATGCTTATATATACGTATATATATACATATATATATGTATGTATATATACATACTGTATATATATATATATATATATATATATACAGTATATATATTATATATGTATACATAAATATATTATATATATATATATATATATATATATATATATATATATATTTAATATTTTTATATAAAAAGAGAGAGAAAAGAGATATTGGAATTTACTCGCTCGAGACCTGAATTTCTTATCGGTTCATGAGATACAGCTATCGGGTAGAAGAATTACTGACCCACTGATACAGGTCTTGAGAGTCATCACCGTCCGGTTGCGACACTGATATCAGGTCTTTGACTTACCTCTGGTTATCTGGCCTTATCTTATCCTCTCAAGAAGAGATACTTGGCTATTGGAAATGAGGGATCAACTAGGAAGGATTTATATATTCCCAAAACACTAGTGAACAGCTGCCTTCATTTATATATATATATATATATATATATATATATATATATATATATATATATATATATATATATATATATATATATGTATATATATGTATATACTGTATATATATATACACACACACACACACACACACACACACACACACACACATATATATATATATATATATATATATATATATATATATATATATATATATATATATATATATATATATGTATGGTGGTGGGGACCATGATTCAGTCATACAGCTAGCCACTCACGTTTCCTAGGTCCTCAGCTCGCTGACTTCTTGCTGGGAACAAAAAAAAAAAAAAGGAACTGGTCCTAGAAACATTTGACGAACAAAAAATACACATCTTTTGTATATATGAGACTTTGTTGTCTAGTGGTCCTGACACTCGCCTCACAGGTGGAAGCAACAGAGTTCAATTCCAAGGCAAGGTACAGTTCTTTAGGCACATTCCTTTAAATACGGTTGACCAAAGTGGTGAATCGTAGCTGAAAGCTGCTCAGTTGAAGTGACGCACTCAGGATTTAGAAGATTGCACGGTGCTAGCAACCTCATCCCAAAAGACTCGCTGCAAACCGAAGGGTTAAAATCTTCTGGAGCTATCCATTTATGAAAAAGAAAGTGCTTTATATATACAACTGTATTCACGAACATTAAGCGACAAATGTTTTTATAATATCCCATTCTCATTACATCGGAAATAATACCGAAGGGGAATTATAATTGATATGTGGTTTTCGCCTGGTCGACTCGATCCACCAACAACGACCTCCGACTTCAGTGACCAGTTCTTTACTATTCGGATCCGCCAGGTGACGAACCACTTTTCAGTTACAATTTCCCTTCGGTGTTACTTCTGAAGTAGAGCGGATGGGATACTAAACGATATTAGTGGCTTAATGTTTTAGAATATAAAAAATGTCACGTTGTTATGATTACAAAGTTACACATACACACTTGCATATATATTATATATATATATATATATATATATATATATATATATATATATATATATATATATATATATATATATATATATATATATATGTACATATACATATATATATATATGAAATTTTTATCACACCGTGATTTATATACAACCATGAAGCTACAAATGTCGTTTAATATCCAATTCACGCTACTTCGGGAATATCCCCGATGGGGAATTATCACCGAAGGGGAATTTATAAATGATAAATGGATCGGTATTACCGGTTTTCAGTCCCTTGACACAGTTACCTTCGAACGATTCCAGTCGACGGTCTACCTACTGAGCCATCAAGAGAGGTATAAGTTATTGCCGAATCTGCTGTACTTGTTTACCCGTCAAGAGCAGGGAAATTATACTTAGCTTCGGCATTAACCCACCTCCACCATGATAGCTCATTGGTGGGTTTGGAACACACAGCTC
>NC_089783.1:29011624-29029124 GCF_040412425.1 Macrobrachium rosenbergii | reverse complement strand
CATTCCAAAATAATTGCTACTAACCGGAAGGCTACCACCATCTGGAGCCACCAACTCTGAGGAAAACGGTATGTGTGTGTGTGTGTGTGTGTGTGTGTGTGTGTATATATATATATATATATATATATATATATATATATATATATATATATATATATATATATATATATATATATATATATATATATATATATGTACATATACTGTATATACATGTGTTTATATATATGTACATATATATATATATATATATATATATTTATATATATATATATATATATATATATATATATATATATATATATATATATATATATATATATATATATATATATATACTGTATATATAGTTAGATACGTAGATAGATAGATGTCATTTTTATCATTTTTGTTATGCAAGGAGTGTACAATAACCCTGGCCGAAGACACTGAAGGAAATGAAGTAAATCAAGCCAGAGAGAGAGAGAGAGAGAGAGAGAGAGAGAGAGAGAGAGAGAGTGGAGGGGTGCCCGTTGCTGGGGTGGGAGTACCATAACAAAACCTTAACCCTCCGAGTGATGAAGCATCGAAAACATTGTGTGGGAGTTGATCGCCATGTTGACGATGGATGCTGTTGTGTCTTAGATGAGAATGAAAACAGATTTCTTTAAATGTGTTGATAACAATGGCAATTAGAGAGAGAGAAGGATAACAATAATGAAGAATGGGAGGAAAAGGAAACGTTGGCTAATATTTTTGGAGATGTGAGAAGGAAGGAGAGGAATTGGGAAGTACAAGCAAAAGAAAAGCAAGAATACAGTTACGAAGAGGAAAATGAAAGTTGGGGAAGCACAGGAAACGCGATGAGAGTAGAGACATGAAAAGAAAAGAAAGGAAGAAAGAAAACATTAAAAATGGGAGCCGAAAAGAAGACAGAGAAAAATAGAAAAAGAGCAAGAATAAAAAAAACTGACAATGATAAGATAAGAACCGATAGTCATTAAAGTTGTGTAGCAGGTGATTAATCATAATTACTGCTTTTTCAGAGAGAGAGAGAGAGAGAGAGAGAGAGAGAGAGAGAGAGAGAGAAAGAATTCAGCTTTATTAAACACCCACTCTCATCCCTTGAGAGAGGTAGCATCAGTTAGTGATACGTATATAGTACAGGAGAGAGAGAGAGAGAGAGAATTCTACTTTATTAAACACCCGCTCTCATCCCTTGAGAGAGGTAGCATCAGTTAGTGATACATATATACTACAGGAGAGAGAGAGAGAGAGAGAGATAATTTGAATTTGCATTTTGTCTTACCATGGGCTAGATTAATAAACTTTACCGAACACCCCCCTCCCCCTTCACTCTGTGAGAGACTTATCATCAGTGAATGACATATACATACATACATACATAGCAAGAGAGAGAGAGAGAGAGAGAATGTTTATCAATGTTGACTTTAGTAGGACGAGGGGAGTGAATCCTGAAGAAGACAGTTCGCAACAGAGTTCGTATCACATTTCAAGTGCCAGAGATGAGCAACAGAGCTTAGTCAACCCCTCGAAATATCTGCTGCTGCCACCAGCCCCTCTATTTATTCATTTTCTTGTATCGTCTATTTTTCTGGTGACTTCCATCACAGACGACTTGCTCCATTTCGTGTTCCCCTTTTTTATACATTATTTGACATCCTGCCTCCTCATTGTTTCTGTTTCCCTTGTTTGTGTTTATTTGTTTCTTTATCAGTTATGTAACAGGGAAATTATTTATTAACTTCATTTTGAATATCACCTCAACTCGGCAGAAAATTTGGACATATATAGACATATTTACTCGTTCTTTCTCATATCGGTTATTTTTATTCGTGGATTTTCTCTATAGGTCTCGTGAATCCTCTGATTTCAAATTTAATACTTCTCTTCACCTTTTCTCTCTTTCATTGAATCTCATCACTCTTGCCCCTCTGACTCCCTTAATCTAGCTTGCAATTTATCTTCAATATCCAATAGTTTCCCCTCCTCCCCTGTTAAGTAAAATCAGGATTCCATTCTCCTTGTCTTTCCTTTGTCCATGTTTTCTGTTGCTTTAATAGTACTTCCCCCAGCTGTAGCTTTTTCTCTAAGAATTTCGTGGTTTTGGCTGCATGAAAGACATCTGCCTGTCTCTGCATTCGCATCCTGAAAATGCACATCAGGCAGCAACGCTGGGTAAAGCTTTATATCTTCCTAGAGGTTTGTACAGAATAATGCTTCGAGTCAGACAGACAGACAGACAGAGAGAGAGAGAGAGAGAGAGAGAGAGAGAGAGAGAGAGAGAGAGCAGAGAAGACTGTCAATAATCTAAATCTGTATTGATGCAACGTCATGAATAAACAAACAAAACACTGTTCCCGTGAATGTGCGTACAAGGAGATCTTTTTGCAATCCCTTAGGTAAAGTGTATGTTTGCTGAAATGATTGACATGATGCATGTAATATTACGTGTATACATATGGGGTACTATAAATGTTTGGAAATTCGTCGTTTTTGTTTTTTCTTATAATGCTGGAGGGACATATGCGTGATCTGGCTAAAATAAATAAAACATGTCCAAACGGAATGGCAGGACAACTAATAATTGAATAAACAATGAAATAAATGCAAAAGATAAAAAACAGAAAATGAAAACACAACCAATTTAACAGAATAAAAGCAGCCCGGGACACTCCCCTTTAGCTAACAGCACCAATTACCGGATACAGTCATCAACAATTGCCAATTACCAGTCAATTGACGAGTATATCAGTAGACAAACGGATGTGGAGAACCAAAACAAACACTTCCGGGTGATGTTCCATCTTGCTGAATCTTTTTATTTCTTTTAAATTTCCAGCGCTTCTAAAGCAACGGTGTATAAATCGATACTGAAAGTAATACAGTAATACAGCCGATCGAGGCTACGACCTACCCCAACGCCAAATAAGTCCTCCAAAAGAAGACATCGTGCTTACCCCATATGAAAAATGGGGAAAAAAAGCACGTTAAACGAAGAAGAAGAAGATCTGTCTATACTTTCACTTCTCTTGCCGGATCCCGTGTAAATCGTCCTCCATGAGATCGTGTCAAACAAAGACACATGAACGTCGAATATTTTTAATAATTCATCAACTTGCTGTCCACGCGTTGTCCTATAACTAGTACGATTCAATTCAACTCGTTATTATCATTGTCACTAAATGCCTCATAGAAAAAACAGGAAAAACAGAGCCAAGAAACCATAGAAGTATGGGATTGTTAAAATGTAGGTGAAATAAATGGAGAAAACACCACTAAATTTGTTGTATGCACTGGACCAGGAAACAAGGACACCTCCTAAGACGGTAATGAACTTTTTCTCCTGAACTTCTCAACTGATGTATTTGCAAATTTGTTGCTTTAGAGATGAGAGTTTCGCTTGTGCAATGGTTATGTAAAATTCGAATCATTCCCTATAATTCCTTTTATTTTTTCTGGAGTATTGTGTTCTGAAAAAGGAAGATGGTAAGCATGATTAATCTTAATGAAAGAGCTTGGCAATTTTAACTTTGTCTTTGTTACGCCATCAGCTGGTCTCAGTGGGTTCAAGTCCTGATTCCAAGGCTTGCTCCACTGCCAAAGTGAATCTGCTCTAGACGTGGTTCAGGACTTGACAATAGTACCTGTAGAGACCAGTCGTGAGTTGTGAGCAAGATCACCTTACAAAATTTCATTTCAATTTTTTCTAGTCGTTCATACATTTAGCTTTCCCTTGTACGTCACAACATTTCGGTAATTCAAATACCTTCTGATTTCTTGCTTTGGGCCTGACATCCACCTAAATAGTTTCATATTGGTTAATCTTATACCTCTTTGCTTTTAACTCACTTAATACAACCTATATCACGCTGGGTATCCATAGCACTGATTCTATTGACATAACATTTTTTTTATTTTTTACTAGGCATACTTCCATCTCCAACTCCCCACAGACCTACGTCACATTGTAGACAATGGAACTGTACCGTCTTCATAATTCTTATCGCAGCCTCTTCAGAAACACAACAGTACAAGTGCTGGTAGATATTGCTTTGTGCCAACAACAACATTAGAGCGAATCTTAGTCACATACTGAACTGGATATTTCCAGAAGAAAATAATGATATCAAAGCAAGAAATGGACGAAAGAATACTAAGAATCACTATTGTTATTTCTCTCTCTCTCTCTCTCTCTCTCTCTCTCTCTCTCTCTCTCTCTCTCTCTCTCTCTCTCTCTCTCTCATGACTTGCTCTCCTCGTTCCTCTTGACCTGCTGTCCTTTCCCAAACTCAATTTTAGCTGTTGCTATGACGTCTCTTTATCATCTGCTCCTTTTATCTCTCTATCTATTGATCTATTTTGTTTCATGAGATAATCGTTGATTTTCCAATCAGTTTCGCCTCACTGAGTATATGGACAACCTGAGTGAAAATAAATTAGAGATGTCAAAAATTTTCGTTCTCGTGACGTGCACCTGTAGTAGGGCAGCTTGACTCATAATTATCAGCATGGTTTCTGAATGTTTTAACTGGTGCTGCAAACAGCGGTAGGTGTTAGAGAGACTTTTGTCTCCATCTAGAGAACATGTGAGTATAAAACTTCCTCCAATTACTTTAGGCCAGAAATACCAAATTTTTGGGAAACTTGAGAATATTTCTGATTCAGAAGTTATTACACTGTTTCTTTAT
This sequence comes from Macrobrachium rosenbergii, assembly GCF_040412425.1. Taxonomy (NCBI): domain Eukaryota; kingdom Metazoa; phylum Arthropoda; class Malacostraca; order Decapoda; family Palaemonidae; genus Macrobrachium; species Macrobrachium rosenbergii. Next base: position 29,024,433 of record NC_089783.1, on the reverse strand, counting down.
TACTGTCTCATTTTTAGTTTTCTGTAAAAGAAAACTATTGAGATGGCTAATTGTCTGTCCGTCCGCACTTTTTCTGTCCGCCCTCAGATCTTAAAAACTACCGAGGCTAGAGGGCTGTAAATTGGTATGTTGATCATCCAGCCGTCAATCATCAAACATACCAAACTGCACCCCTCTAGTCTCAGTATTTTTTTTATTTTATTTAAGGTTAAAGTTAGCCATAATCGTGCATCTGGCACCGCTATAGGTGCCAACAACACAGGCCACCACCGTACCGTAGTTAAAAGTTTCATGGGCTGCGGCTTTAAGTTTCATGGGCCGTGGCTTTACAGAAAACTCCACTGCGCCGAAGAAACTTCGGCGCATTTTTTACTTGTTCTTTAGTGTAATGTTTTTCTGTGATATAAATCAGGAAAGTTTTTAATTTCTACGAGGCCATTTCTTGCAAAGACAAAACACTAGCAGTTCCAGTTTTTGTAATTTCTGCAAATAACGACGATATTTCGCAGTCCTTTGGAATTGTGCAATAATTAGAGATTACTGGTTTCTGGTAAAACTATAACCGAGAGATGTTCAAGAGACATTTTTCTACTAAGACTGGACATTCTCTGATACTCAGTGTTTCCGATAATCAGATAAGATGCTAGATAGCCCCTAAAAAAAAAAAACTAAATAAATCCGATATCGGCCATGTATAGATTAAAGTGGATTTATTCTTCTTCATTAGCCACAAAAAGATTATTTCTTTTATCTAACTACAATTAGAAGTGCTTTTATTCCCATGTCAGTTCTCATTAGATTTCTTTACTGAACCCACGGCAAAACCAGAGGTATGAAATATTTTCTTATTTAGAGCAAAGGTCAAACGAACGAGCCACCTGATGCCCTTTTCTAGCCCAGGCTCGAAATTATAAGGCAAAACCGAAGGAGAGAGAGAATTCCAAAGCTCGGAAAGAACTGTATTAACGTTTTTCATCTGGTTTTACAGGATTTTCCAGAAGATATTGCTGGTGTCACTTACGGTGGCTGCGGCTTCAGCTGCTCCTACAGGTATGTTCTATAGAAAATTTTCGTTAGACTTCCCTTTGCTTAGTAGAATAGATACTGTGAGAGCAAACTTAAAAATAATAATTCTTGAAAAAAGTGAAACATTTAATGAAATTCATTTAGAATCCAGAGTAAAATGAATATGAATTACATGAAGACATTAGAATGATAGCAAACTATCGTATAAAATATATCCACATTTGTGGATATTCGGTTGGAGTCCGTTCTGCATTTGAGGTACTCGGGGTTTGAATTGTACATTGTGCATTGTAAATTATACAATTAAATCTGTGAATAAACAGAATACTTTTCTGATTCCAAAGACACACGCAGTTTGGATTACATCCTGGCAAACCTGACCTCTTTATGGGAAGAGGTCAGCCAGTTGAAGAGAGAGGTTAACTTCCATGTTCACGATGGAGATATGGACCATGAACATGACCTCGATAAGGTCAGTGTACAACCTCTGTGAGGTCAGGCTTCTATTATCCTGGAAATATTTCCTTCTTTTTTTGTATAATATTAAATTATTATAGAATATTTGAAGATATTTCGGATATGAAAAAATTAAATAGTTCCAATAAGTAAGATTTAATTCTATTTCCTTCATTCTTAATAGACATTGGACGAAGTTTCTGTTTTGGCTCATGAGCATCACGTTCATCACCTGAAACATCCCCATGAAGGACATAACGCTCACCACAATGACTTCTTACTACAGTAAGTTATTATTTGTCTTTGTTTGACCAATAACTAAATAAGTTTAAACTATATTTAAGTACACTTAAGTATTTATAAGTATATATACATATTATATATATATAATATATATATATGTATATATATTATATGTAGAATCTACTTGTCACTTTTACCAGATACATTTGTAATTGCAATAGCCACAATGCCCTCTTAACTTCTCGAATTCTTCATGCTTTTTTGGATATGCTTGTCACTACAAAGCCGTAAGATCCAAGCGCAAGAAATTGAAGAGACTGTGATGCCCGGTCGCGGGAAACGAACCCGTGTCACCATAATCCCGCGACCGGGCATCACAGTCTCTTCAATTTCTTGCGCTTGGATCTTACGGCTTTGTAGTGACAAGCATATCCGAAAAAGCATGAAGAATTTGAGAAGTTAAGAGGGCATTGTATTATTACAATTACATATATATATATATATATATATATATATATATATATATATATATATATATATATATATATGTGTATATATATACTTATAAATATATATATATATATATATATATATATATATATATATATATATATATATATATATATATATATATATATATATCAGTAATGAAGACACTACTTTTTAACTATATGAACTTTATCTACTTTTCCGTATCAAACAAACGGCGCAAGAAGTTTCATAATAACAAAATTTTTGCCTAAGAAAAATCAAGATAAAAAATAAGTAGACTGCAAACTGAGACTGACAAGCCACACACATTGACTGGTGAACCCAAGCTGTACTTTTATGTCTTTCCACCTCCTTAAATCATCTTAGACAGTGTTGTAACTGACTGAAAGAGGCTGTTGGTTAAATCTACTTCATCATTGTCCCCATGATCATATTTGCTTATTACTATTTTATAGTTTTTACAAATGAGCTTTTCAGTCGAGAAACATGCCAAGTGCCATTTTTAAAATATAATAAATTCAATTAAAAATACTTCGACCCAGGATGGCGCTTGGCATGTTTCTCGACTGAAAGGCTCAAATGTTCCTCTGGGTCATAACTGTTTTAGAGCAGATATGTGGTTAATTGATCTTTAAATGTCTTAGGGCAACTAACTGAATATTCTTGGCGCCTATAGCTGAAAAATGAGTTTTCCAAGACCTCTTTTTCACTTTGCAAAGATAACCAAAAGTGTTTACTCATGTATTCTTGATATCTCTCTGAAATAAGGCCATACACACTGAAATATCCATAACTTCAAAAACTCCCAGGTATTTTTTAGGGTGCGTCCATATTACAGTAAGGCATGTCAAAAGACATGTTGACAGTTTATCCCAAATACATTACAAACATTTTGAAAATAAACCAACAGTCGTAAATGGAGAATGAACCTTTGGCAAATGCTGGATAATCGTATGAAGAGATGGTTAGAGTGCGTCCACACTGCAGTAAAACATATAAACACACGTTGGAAACTTACCCCTATACCACAAAAACAGTTTGAAAATGAATTATCATCTGCAAGTGGAGACCAAATCTTTATCAAATGCTTGATATTCATATAAAGCACTGGTTAGGACCACCATTAAGTCGTTAATTTGTTTTTAACCTGTTTTTGATATGTGTTCAATAAGATTCCAACATGTGTTTATGACTTGTTGTACTGCAGTGTGGATGCACCCCTGGAACTACCAATAATTCGTTGATTTGTACTCAGTCTGTTAGTGATATGTTTACGATAAGTTGTCGAAATATGTTTATGACTTTTGAAGGACCAAAGAGGCTTAGTAAGACTTTGGACACCTTTGCTTCTTTTCCTCAGGCATCTGGAGACATCCCATGGGCACGGCGGCCATGGTGACCACGGAGGCCATGATGACCATGGTCGTGGTGGAGGACACAGTAGCCATGGTGGGAGCAGTAGTCTTGGTGGTCAGACCTATGGCAGTAGCAGTTATGGTGGAGGTCACGGTTATGACAGTGGGGAAGATGATGACAGTCATGAAGATGGCGGTGTAAGTTGAGTCTACCTCTGTTCATTCGTCATGGAGACATGAATTTATATAGACAGATGTATATGTGTATGTAGCCTATATACAGCTAAGTGTATGCGCCGAAACCGAGTATGCATATGCCAAAGGTGCATATGAGTATGAAATTGCTAAAATCCACATATGTATCTGGTTATCTCTTAGGCATTCCTGTTTATGTAAGTTAATATTTACATGTACACAATGCAAATCAGTGCAAACGTGAACTTTATATCAAAGGAAGAATGACTTTAGTATCATAGAAATTACGTAACGAAACTTGATTCACTGACTTTAAATAGTATTCGTGGTATTTATGACGATATACCAAGGGGTATCTCAACCGCAGAGAATCTTGGCATAGCGATGGTAATGAAGGTAAGGTTTTCAGTCATTAATTTGGTTCGCTTGAACGCCAAGGGTATTAAGTGAGGTCAACGCTTTTTTTTTTACCAAGCAGTCTCATAGCAGAGGTCACGGAAGAACAGATGGTCTTGTGGATAACTGTGGAGACAGGGGTCGCAGAGGTGGACCTGGTGGAATCCAAGCCAATTGTGGAGACAAAGCAAGAGGTGGTGTAAGTATTATCAGTAGTAGTAGTAGTAGTAGTAGTAGTAGTAGTAGTATTAGTAGTAGTAGTAGTAGTAGCGTTTATATTGATGAATTAGCATTAATGACATGAATGGTAGTGGTTATAGGCTTGCTATTCATTTTTGGTAGACGTACTATTGGATAAGGTAAGCATCAGGAGTGGTAGTGTTGCTAGTAGTGATGGTGGCATGAATTGCGATAACAGTTGTAGTAGTAGTAGTAGTAGTAGTAGTAGTAGTAGTAGTATTAATGTGATGACTGCAGATTACTGTTATCATTAGTAGTAGTAGCAGCTCTGAAAGCTTGTTGTGATCTCTGTGTAAATGCTCAGATAGAAGATGCTCAGACTCCCTTGCAACCTTCTTCCTGAGCAGGTATAAACTTCCTTTATTTTTCACCTTTTGCAGAAAACATTTTTGTATCGCGAAAAAGAAAATTAAAACTTAAGCTTCAGGGAAGGCATTCCAGCCTTTTTTTCCTTTTTTTATAAGATAACACAGTAGATCGTCTGATGATCTTCACCACCTGGATAGACTAAGTTGTCCAAGGGTAGTGGAAGTGAGTAGTGATAATAGTGGTTGCTGTAGAAGTAGCGGTTGTGGTAGTGGCAGTTATTGTTTATATAACTGTTGAAGTATAGTTGTTAATGTTGTTGGTTTTAATCCAGTGAATGAGATAATGAAAAACAAGAATGATGATAAATAAAAAAATGCTTTTATGAAAAAGATATGTAAAATAAAAAATGAATGAAAATGAAGAGAAAAGCAAAAAGTATATTAGTATTATCATGTTCACTTTGCATATATGTCTTGTAATATTTCATAGTTATTCCCTTTTTACAATGAGTTATCCTTACTTTAAATTTGTTCACTTCTGTTTAAACGCATGCTGTTTACAGGTAAGTGGTTTTGACATTTGTTATCTTGAAACAGACATATATATATATATATATATATATATATATATATATATATATATATATATATATATATATATATATATATATGTGTGTGTGTGTGTGTGTGTGTGTGTGTGTGTATATATAAATAACCGATATATTTATATATATACATATATAAACGATAAAATTTCTGATGCATTTTCCATTAACTTCTTTTGTTGGAAACGCAAATAGATTTAGTCTTTTCTGACAGCATGGATTATGCAAATAAAGTAATTTAACTGTCGTGCTAAATTTCTTTTAAAGTGAAACATTGCTTCTAATATTTTTCTCTCATTTTGTAATTTTCAAAATTAGGTTAAGAAGTCATGTAAATGTTCTTAATTCTCACGTTTTCAGTCCCAGATGTTACTGTTCAGTGTTAAACATTTTGGCGCAATTTTTCATAGAGATAAATATTCAACTTTACTGCTTTGCTTTATCTCTATAGAGAGAGGAAAAGAGAATGGGAGATAGAGATTCCAGCAGCAATTAGCAGGATTCAATATACAGCTTAGCTAGATGAACATTCAAGTTTGTAGTTCTCTGAGTTGTTCATATCCAAAACTTTTTTGCACTTCACAGGACTTATATCCAGGACCTAGCCCTCCCCACAGGCGTGGAGGTGGTCACGGAGGACATGGCGGGCATAGCGGACATGGCGGACATGGCGGACATGGCGGGCATGGCGGGCATGATACCCATGGCATGCACGATGATAGTCATGAGGACGACCACAACTCCCATGGACTTGACTTCAAGGCTTTAGGCCACGTCAGAAGTGACGCCCACCACTACGAGCGTGACCATTACGTCCCAGGGGTCATGCCAGGTGATCGGAGAGCCCTGCCCGAGCCGGGAACTTTCGTCGACGATTGGGAACACGCCTACTGCAACATGATGCCAAATTCTGACATTCCAGAGTCCCAAGTCAGAGGGAAGATTGATATTTCACAGAGGGTACTGCTATTGTTGCAACTCTACGTTACTGTCCTATTGAAAACCTGGCTTATCAGTGTTCTTTGGGCTAAGGATTAGTCAAAGTTAGAAAGTGCTGAGATATCCAAACCAGAAAATGAAAGTAAAAAGCTGCTCCCAAATCCTTAGAGTTATTCATTTCAAGAGTATGTTCGTATTTCAAAACGCTATCAAAAATAACAGTAGTCAATAGTTAGAATAAGAGACGATTACTACCAAAAATAGTCTTAGTAATTTTGATAAGATCTTTGTATCTTCATTCGTGAACTTGAATCTATTTTTAAAGTTCATAAAACAAATAAAAATCAAGTGTGAAAGTATTTATCTGTCATTTCACAATTTCTTTTAACGCAATTCAGTTTTGATAATTTGCCCATTTCATTTTATTGTAATGTAATCTTTTCTAAATTCCAGGACCACACATTATCAATTTAATCCTTACTCTACTTTGTCACATCTTTACAATAGTTGCTCAGCAACGTTGTCATTATAAACCTTTCGCATCCAGCACTTTTCTCAACATTCTGAATGCTGTCTAAGTGTTGAGAATGTTGAGAATATAATTGCCATTCTAACATTCGGAAATGTATGTATGTATTTTCTCACACAGATTGGCGGGAGATACGGAGTCTTCTTTGACATTGACGTACACGGACTTGACCTCACAAGGGTAGGTTCTCTTCTTATTGGAATAGTCATCATGTCCCAAAACATAACTTCTGTAATATATGATTAACTCGAATTAGTTCTTAATGTCTTCAGTAATTGTTCTTAGTTCCAGGGGAAAGTTTTTTGGTGGTTTCTGGAGAATGATTCTTGATGTCTGGGGAATTCTGAGGAGTATTTCTTAATGCATTGCTAGGACCTAATAATTATTTTTATTTCTATTTATTTTTATTTATTTTATTTAATTATTTGTATTTATTTTTGTTGATTTATATTGATATTTATTTATTTATTTATATTCTACTAGGAATACTTCTGATTAATCTTTATGCAGTGCTAGAAACTGTCCTTAAAGTTTAATTAATTCTAAGTAGTTTTTGATGGGTTCTTGTGAATAGATGTTCATGTCTGACTAAAGCTGAAGAGTATTTTGCAAAGTTTTGCCAAGAACGGTTCTTTATGCCTAATTAATTGTTTTTCGGGGAATAGTTCCTTATGTCTGATTAATTCTGATGTTTGACTAGGAATGAGTCTCAGTGTCTGATTATTTCTTATTAGTTCTTGATTGTTTCTTAGGAACGGTTCTAAGCTCTAAGGGACACTTTTAATGGTGTTCGGGAAAGATCTTTATGTCTAACTAATTCTGAAGAGTATTCTTTAAATGATTTGCCAAGAATGGTTTTTCATGTCTAATTAAATTTGAACAGTAATTCTAAATGCATTGTTAAGAATGGTTCTTAATGTCTAATTCAATTTGAACTGTAATTTCTGATGTTTTGCTTGGAAAAGTTTTTATGCCTAATTAATACAGAGAAGTAATTCTTAATGTTTTGCTTGGAATTGTTCTTTATCTCTAATTGATTCTGACGGTTAATTCGAAATGGTTTCTAGGAATGGTTCTTTATGTCTAAATTCGTTTTGCTTTGAATAATTCTGTAAGTCGAGTTATTTCTGATGAGTCATTCTTAATGTTTTGCTTGGACTTGTACTTAATGTCTAATTAATTCTAAGTGATTTTCAATTATTTCGTAGGAACTTTTGTTAATTTATACTGTTTTTTGCTGTCTTATTCGCTCATGGAAGAAAGCAGATGACGTCCTTCATTATATTCACTAATAAAAGTTCAACTTTCATCGTTGATGGAAGGGTTAACGCACTTTTATAGCATTCTAGTCAATAAACTACTTAAAATTCATTTAATTAAAATTAAAATACATTTCATAATACTGATGATGATTTTAGCATAAAATGCCATACTGAAAAGTTCTTGAATTATTCATGTGATAACAGAATACACAACAGCCAGGAATATTAACGTTTTACAGTCATCATAGCATCTATTATTGTTTTCTCTGCACGATATTGCAACGAAGAACTTTGATATTTATCTGTTACCATTTTTATCTCTCATTTATTCTGATTTTTGTAAGTAATGTCCAGACCGCAGTCATCAGTTCTCATAAAAAAAATTTTTTTTAACCTCTACGAACAAATGCTCATTTCAAAAGCTACGCCATCAGCGCTCTGAGTATGAGAATACATTTCTTTTATGAATCCGAGTCTCACAGCGTCTTGATAGTTGCAGAGACTGGTCGCAAGCCAAGGCTAGGGATGCCATAGCCTAGTGCTTCCTTGAAACTTCTGACGTTATTTTGAAGTGGTACTCGGGCCTGAAGAGTCTTCGAGATCTGCATAATAAGATGTTGTTTCCTCTTTTGACTTTGTTCCACGTATTGAACTACTAGTGTCAGTGCTCCTTGTAACATATAAATATACTGTATACCTAAAATGTAAAAATACTGCCTAGCTATAAATACGTGTTGGCTTTAGCTTGTTGATAGAGCACCACTTTCTAAACACTAAAGTCTCTGGTATCAGTGCCTATGAACTAAGTCAGTGTCACAACTAACTCACTGTATAATGGAGAATAATAGTCAGAAATGGTGGTAAGAGTGAAAATAGCACTGGTCACGTACTTATAAGTTTTGTGATGAACTGCTTACTTTTCTGATTTGGCCCTTTTACTCTTCTTACAAGTATGTACACACTCAGCGCTGCATACATACACATATAAATACAGGAGTGTGCTTGAAATGCCTCTAAGATTGTGGAATTATTTGACGAAGTGTCATCTTAGATCTAGGACTTTAAAGGGAAGTAGGATTCTGCTGGGAGGGGGGTGGGAATCTGTAATTTTTGTAAGTGTAAGGATATCTTTTCTGATATAGTTCTTATTTATCATTTGCAGAGTGGTAATATATACTCTATACATGTTCATGAAAGATCTGTCGACGGCCAGAGATGTGACACCGCTGGCGGCTACAACAGGCCCTCAGTAGCAGCTCTCTCAGATCCTGGGACCTTTGGAGAGGAGTAAGTGAGAATATACATACATACATACATTCATACATACATACATACATACATACATACATACATACATACATACATACATACAATGTTTTTCATCTACTTTCAGTATTTTCAGCCTAAATAATAAAGAAACAGCTCTCCCGGCAGGGTATTAAAAAGTGGTTTTAATATTTATAACTACAACATTACTGCTATCATCTTCAGCCTTTTAATTAAATTCTATACCATGTGTGGAGTTGCAATATCGTTTTACTATAGTACTTAGTATCCAAACATACAAACACTCGGGGTTTGCTCTCCGAACCGGCAAATCCACTGAACGAAATGCTTTAAAACTTTTGGTTAGTAAACCCTAAGCTGAGGTCTGGTGAACCTGGGTGAGCAGAATTCCATTCGTGTCGTGTTTTCCATTTTCCCTCTCTCTAAAATTATCTCTAGTCGTCATTTCCATTGTTATTATTTTTCTTGTATTAATATGAATATTTTTCATCTTTAATCCAAGGCATGCAGGCAACATAGGCACCTTCAAGGCGGAAGCTGACGGAGAAATAGATCATGAGATTTCAGCCAGCATTGACGTCACCTTCGACGAGATGATCGGAAAGGCAATTGTGGTAAGGCTCTTGCGTTTAAAAATATGATGCCTTTTGCCCCCTTCTTTATGGCTCTTCTCGTTTCTGGCTGGTCTTAGTGGCTGACTGACTAATTATTCTTTTACACAAGGCATTTCACTGGAGTTATTTATCTGAAGTATTCTTTACAGAGTAACAAAGACAGTTTTCTGGAGTCTTTTCAACATCCGTTGTCAGGACGGCTTTGCATTGAGAGCTAGGGAATTTTCTCAAAGCGTGTGTGCCATTTTATGTGTAATTATTTTTGGAAAGAGTTGAAGCTTTCGACTTCAGTTGCGTATGCGTTCAGTTATGATGATTTAGATAAAGCTGGCCATGTGTTAGCATGGGCCCTTGTACCTGGGCAACCCGTAATTGCATTGTGAGTATTACCAGTAGTACACTGAAAATTTATAGGCAACTTGATTAGTTTGACTTAGCCTAGTTTCTTTTACGCACACTTACTTAATTTTATATATATATATATATATATATATATATAATATATATATATATATATATATATATATATATACATACATATATATATATATATATATATATATATATATATATATATATATATATATATATATTTAATATACTGTATATATATACCCACCCACCCACACACAAACACACATATATATGTGTGTGTGTGTGCATTTATGAATTTGTAGACCATCAGTACTGAAGGTATCCAGCATAGCAAAAGGGTAGCTGAAATAGCTTCCAGTCAATGAAGTGCTCATAGATTGCAACTGAAATAACTTATTATTGCTGTGTTTAAATTACAGTTGATGATTATGTCTTATTACGAATGTCCTTGAAGTGTTGATAATAGCTCTTTATCATACTTAGCCCACATAAGATCAGCCTTTCTAAAGTTGGTTGGCTTCAGGGAACTGTTTATCACTTTCCAGTATAAACTCATTGTGTCACTTTTGTGGGAGCTCCTTGTCGAAGTAAATTCGCTAATTTTTAACAACGCGAAAGCAGTGATTTGTGGATTATTCGCTGATACCGATGTTCTGATCTTGTATTCTTAGATTGCTGTCTAATTCGTGTGCCGTTTTTCTTGCGCCACAATAGATAAAAAAAGATTCCCCATAAAGAGTTTTGATGTCCTTGAATGGTTAAGTCGGTGGTGTTGTGATTATCAAGGGTGTACCTCAGTTTGAAGACTTCCCTTCTACAACCTCACGTGGTGCACTGTAGGAATTACTAAAGGGCGTCTGCAGGGTCCCTTTAGCCCCCAACTGCATGAACTTTTTATCCTTTTACTTTACCTCCATTCCAGCTTCCTTTCTTCAACCTTGCTCTCCAACATCTCTGACTGTTACGTCTTAGTGCAACTGTATAGTTTTCTCCCAGTTTCTTCTGTAGATCCGTGTACTTCATTTCATTTATTTTATGGCTTTCTTCATCTTGCTTTCCAGCACTGCAACTCCCTCTTTACACTGCTTTACACTGTCTTGAGCGCTGAGTGGCCAAAAGTGCCTCACTGCTTGGCTTGACAGCCTGAGTTTCATGAATCAGTCAAAAGCTAACTTGGTGTTAATCCATCAGGATCTTCTGTTCTCCAACCCTCAGAGATGCCCCTAGCATTGTTCCGATATTATACATCTACAGTACCTCGTGGTAATACCATTTCATCACACGCGTAATTATACATACATACACACACACACTATATATATATATATATATATATATATATATATATATATATATATATATATATATATATATATATATATGTATATATGTATATATATATATATATATATATATATATATATATATATATATATATATATATATATATATATATATATATATATATATATATATATATATATATATATATATATATATATATATATATACACACAGTATATATATATATATATATGTGTGTGTGTGTTCACGAAGTTTATTAATAACTGGCATTTCTTCTCCCAATGAATAACAAGTTAGCAACAAAATGTAACTCTTGATATGTGTATCAGCCAAAAGCTCTGTATACATACTTTCATATTATATACCTGTTACTGAAAGAGTCCAATTACGCTGGTCCGCTGGTATAGTGGTTAGTGTCGTGGAATTCCAATCAGATGTAGCGGGTTCGCGTCTTCCCCAGGTCGATGAAAAATCACTGGTTGTGTATCATGATCAGTTACTGCTGCAGTGTGGGGTCTGCGGTGGGAGGTTGAAACCAGTTTACTTTAGAAGCTTGAATTTCAAGTCAATGGTCCCAGTGTGCTTCTTCCGTGTGAATAGGTTTCATCTACTGAAATAATAATGATAATAATAATAATAATAATAATAATAATAATAATAATAATAATAATAATAATAATAATAATGTGCTGTATTCTTTCATGTTTAATTTTGGCTTTTAGAATTTATTTACTTGCCATTTTTTCTGTATTTTTAACCTCGAGTTATGTTCTAATACACCTGGGTGAAGAAATTTCAATGTGTCAAGTTGTTCTGTGGTTACTATAAATTTGATGGTGCAAGCAGGAAAATAACTGAGAAATTTCTGCCAAGACAAGAGTAACTTTCTTTCAGCTTTTTCCTCCCGACCCTTGAAATGTCACACAACCATTAACATACTGATTATTATTAAAGATGAATGTGCTATACCCTGGACCAACTCTCGTGGGGAAAGGAGAAGTGAAGCTCCGTCGAAAACTAATGTTTTAATTCTTGCAGGTTCACAGCCAGGACAAGACTCGCCTCGCTTGCTGCAATATAATTCGAGATTCTAGTCGTGGAAGGCACTAAACAACTCCTTGTAAACATTCAAGGTATACTCTTGTGTATGTTGAATTATCAAAAGGTTAATGATAATCATGT
>NC_089783.1:28919124-29006624 GCF_040412425.1 Macrobrachium rosenbergii | reverse complement strand
AGAGTGGAGTTTCTTTCACTGGGGGGTCCAGGGCGGGCGGCCCCTCCTCCTGGCTAAGTAACAGCCTACTAGGTTTAGGCAAGGTTAGGTTAGGGTACGTTAGGTGAGTATGGTTCCTTTTATAATAGATTTCCTTAGCCAATCCCTTCTTGAATGTATGGCTCCCACTTAGAAATACCCTACTTTGATTCATGGTAGCGTAATGAGTAAAATATTCTAGCTTATGTCTAGCCTCTTCATTGCTGGTGGGGAGGGGAGTGCGTAAGGCCATAGGCTAGGCTATAGGTACCTAGGCCTAATTTGCTTTAAACCCGTATTACACTTTGGGGGCCAATTAATGTTGACGGCAACACGTGTTTCACAAAAAAAAACTCTAAATTTAATGAAACCTACTCGTTTTATCTTTCTGCAAAAGAAAACTACTGTATTGTGATGGCTTTGTCTGTTCATCCGCACTTTTTCTATCTGCCCTCAGATCTTGAAAATTACTGAGGCAAGAGGGCTGCAAATTGGTATGTCGACCATCCACCCTCCAATAATCAAACATACCAAATTGCAGCCCTCAAGCCTCAGTAGTTTTTATTTTATCTAAGATTAAAGTTAGCCATAATTGTGCATCTGGCAATGATATAGGACAGGCCACCACCAAGTCGTGGTTAAAGTTTCATGGCCTGTGGCTCATACAGCATTATACCGAGACCACTGAAAGATAGATCTATTTTTGGTTGCCTTGATTATACGCTGTACAGAAAACTTGATTTGGCACATTATTTACTTGTTTTATCTTTTAGGTGGGAATTAAAATATTGTAAGAGGCTAATGATTAATTTACTAAATATGATGACCCTATAACGAGGCAGCGAGTAAGAGGCAAGTTCAAAGGTATTCTAATTTACTGACTGAAAATCTCTGACAGGTCAAGAACTCTTGCGAGCGTAAAAGTAGCATTTGACGTTAGGGAAAAACAGAGGGATGTCTTTATACAGTCAGATGTGTTTTCTCACACCTGAAGAATGGTTAACAATTCTACATACAATTTAGGAAGAGATTTCAAATACATATGGTTGGAAAGCTTGCAATGCCTTACATACATTAGTAATTACAGTTCTGACAAGGACATAAAGTATCATCTGAAAAATGCATAAAAGATCATTTGAATCAGGAGCGCTGGCTCTGTGTTTCCTGAGAGTATATACTTGTTGTGTCATGTACATTTTGTTTTGAAGCGAGGGTACCCTGAGAGTCCCGGCGACACATCTGGACCTCACAACCCATCGTTTTGTAATCGTGCCTCAACCAGCGCGCATATGAAGGTAACAGCGGATGAATGCAAATCAGCAGGACTAATTTTCTGTTTGGATGTGTGCCTCTTCACTGGCTATGACCTAGAGTATTGTGTCCAGACCTAACCAGACCTAGTCTTCCTAATTTGACTTAGGTCGCAGTGCCCTGACCTGGCCAGGGGGCTTTGCCCCACTGGACCTCCCTCCCCCAAGTAACACTTAACATTGAACACATGGGCTGCCTAGGCTAACCGTTTGTGGTAGTAGGTTCAGATCCTTGAGTTCGTCATACTAATTTATCGAATACAACAAATGAACTGCTTACGATATTTGAAATGCTTTTTAGCTATCTTCAAGTGTTTTGGGGCTTGATTGTGGAAGTGCTAGAACCGGGTCATATTGTATTTGGTCAGAACAGCATTGTGTTCGGGAGCCAGTGTTTGATGGCGTTAGACCAGGTGAACATGTTTAATTATTACAAGAAACGGTAGAATTTTACAAGAAACACCTCTCATATACAATTTGTGAACAACACAGAGTTTACATGGCTTTAAATTTGTCATGTTTTTTAACAGTACACAAACATTCATGTCATTCACTTCCAGTTTTGAAGGTGGAACAGGAAAGAATGTCTGCATCTGGATCAGAGTACATTATATGGATCATACCATTTGATTCCTTCCGATTAGATGGATCTAAAAGAATCGGTAGGTCTAGGGCATGACCTAAGTCAACTGGGCATGCGATTGGCCAGGTTTAGATTACCCACAACCTGAATTCGGGGCAATCAGGGTGACACTCAACAGTCACCTTAAGAACCACAGGAGAGTGGTGCTGACACCGTTCATGGTGCGTGTCAACTAGGTAATTGGAAAAAGTTACTTTTTATGGAAAAAAAATTGTTGATCGTAAATTGACAGAAATTGATCAGGTAGTTACTTCTCGGGTGGTTGAGCAGTCCTGAACGTCTTTTATTCAGTGCAGTTTTTCATTTGTAGTTATTTGGACTTGAAAATATCATCTTCCTTTTATTTTACTCCCTGCTCCGAACATTGCTGGCTTTCATTTCATTAGCAAATGAGTGCTTTTAGAGATAGGCTAATGGCCCCGGTAAAACTGAAGACAAGTAGACTACTGTTGCCAGGTTCCTGCCAGTTGCTGACTGGAATATTTGGTAAAACTGAAGACTACCACTGCACCCCTCTAATTTGGTAACCATCAGTTTACATACAAAATGGGGTCATTGTTTAGTGCCAGCCCTTTGGGGATGAACATATAAACCTTAACAAAAGACTGGGTAGTATGCAAAGTAGGGTGTCAAGGATATTCAGTCTTACTTGGGGGAGGGGGGAAATTGAGCCAGGTCAGGGCATGGTGCCATAAATCAGGGTAGGAAGGTAAGGTCTGGTTAAGTCAGGACACGCCATTCTAGGAAGGTTAGGTTTGGCCCATTTTCATGGTTGTATTTCTTATGCCTACAACTGTCTCCCAACTCTGCATTTCCTCCCGATCACCAACTGGAGGGGACCAGGCTGTGGTAGTGGTCTTCAGTTTTACTGAATACAGGCAGTCCCTGGTTATTGGCGGGTTCGATTATTGGCAATCTGGTTTTTTTTGCGCTTATCTAGCAACGAAAATCTGTGATTTTCGGTGCTGATAAGCCCCGAAAATTGCCAATTTTCGGTTATCTGCGATTTTTACTTATCATCACACCATCAAAATGGAACCCCGCCAATAACCGGGGACTACCAGTATTTATATACCTCCTATTGTTTACATTTTTATTTGTGTATGATTTTTACCAGCTTTTGTTAATGTTTCTACCAAGGACCACACTCTTCCATCCTAAAATTCAGGGGACCACAGTGTAGAAGTGGGGTTGTGAGTGGAAGAAAACACAAAACAAGTGAACTATAAAGATATTAATTCCACTGATAGTTCCTATTCAGAATAATCAAGTTTATGGAATGATTTCAAACTAATATGCACTAGTATAAGGACCTCGTACCTTAGGTTAGGTGTGGTTTGTTATGTCATTTGCTAGTGAAATGAACGTCAAAAACATTCAAAGCACATATTAAAACAGGAAAATTATATTTTCAAGTCCAAAAAACAGGAAAATTATATTTTCAAGTCCAAAAAATTTGAAAATGCTGCCCCTTCCCCCAACCCCTTCGCCCCCCCTCTGCTTAAAAGCAGATCAAAGACATTTCAGCAGGGATGCATCCTAACCTAACCTATTCTGTGACGGAGTCCCCTGACCTGGCTTAGGTGCTTTGCCCCCTGGAATGTCCCCCATAGGTCTTTAGCCATGTTGAAATATATCTGTGAGATTTTGTTGAATGAGATGAAAGTCAGTGTGCGTACTCAAATGACCTACCTATGACCCACATCCTCAGCCATCACTAAGCCATGTAATTGACAAAAATAGACCTAAGCAGTCAGAATTGAGGGCCTGCAGCCACTGCTACCTCAGTTATAGACTTTGGAAAATAATTGGTCCTACAAAAACAAAAACAAAAAAAAAGCAAAATTCTTAACTGAATAAGTGACTTGGTAATGTTATTTTTGTAGGTGTTAAGGTATGTTGAATTACATATATTGTCAAACTGAGGGTTGTGGCAACAGATATAGGCTAGCCATTGCATGCCTTTCTACTTACTACCCAGCCCTCTATGATTTCCGAGTATGTACAGTAACATAGGCTATGTGATTCCACTTTATTTCTTCTGTGGCTATATGCTTACTGCCAAATCGTAGGTCAGGAGCTCAAAACTTCAAAGGGTAAGTTTGTTTCCATATCAAGAGTGATGTCAGTCTCATAACCAACCCCAGTCTCCCTTACTGATATTTACTGATTCTTATAGATTTTATGCTATAACTACAATTTGTCTAATGCAATTCAGTTTTGATATATTTATAATAGAAATACTTCTCTGAATAACATAAGCTAAGTCTCAATTCATATTGAATTTAATAGTCATTTTCTCTTTCTTTCAGTTGATTGTTATGAGGAAAAGTTATGCATACTAATTTGATAGAAATTCCATTAAAAATTTTACTCTATATCCATTAAGAATGACTGGTTTGGAAGCCTTGGTTATCTATTGAAACTTCTGTTATGTTTAATATGTTTTTACCATTTTCAACAAATCATTCAAGAACTTTACTTTCAATCTTTTAGATCCTTCAGGGTGTTGTCTCTTCACCATCAAGTTTTAAAAAAGTTGAAGGTCCAGGATCTCTGACACTGACTGATATGGCTGAGGAAGATAATGAATACTTCATCTTCAAATTTCCTCCTGGATTTGTAAGTCTACATTAGTTTTCCTTTAACTCACCATATATAGCATACATTGTTTTCTCATGAGTAGGTATAAACTAAATTTTATTTTACAGTAACCTTGAATTGCAGTTTATGTCAGATTTTATTAGAAATGCTGTTGGAAACTACATAGCAGTCATGATAGTGCTTTTCAATTGACTTATTTTGTACTATAATGTGAATTGTAATTCCGTATGATAATGTATGAGGTAAAATTATAATGGGAAAGTTATTTTAAAAAGAATGTAAATAGAAGGCATGCAGTGACATTACCTAATTGTGCTATTTGTAGGTGTAAGATTTTATTCTGTGGTCCATGATGTGATCATCTTTCCCCATTTTGTCAACTTGATTTTGGCTTTTATATTTAATGAAATGGGCATTTGCAACATCAGTTAGTTTAATAGTTCTCAAATTGAGGTTGGCTACACATGTTTCTGTCCACTCTCATTGTTCACCAAGTCTGTAGACCAAGTTACCTAAGGTTTATTTTTGTCCGGAAATGTACTAGGAATCCCTCTTGTACTGTATATTATTGCTCTTTACCAACACCATCTCCTTCAGGCAGAGGGAAACCCTTGATTGTCCTGACCATGGCCAGATTATGCCAGATCAGCGTAATTTCTTTTCTCAGCTCTTTGTCAAAATTGCCTAAATACATAGCTAATATACTGGAAATATTGGTAAATATTGAATTTTGCCACCTTTGTCTCCAAGAAATCACTTATCACTTCATGGTATTGTCTTTGAGAATTTATATGCAGAAATGCCAGTGATTAGCCAGTTCATGAGTACATTTCTATATCCTCTTTTTATTCTTGATATTCTGGTAGATAATCAAGTGTGCTTATGAAATAGCATCATTTTGATTCATAACAGTTAATAGAAATTAATACTGTATTTTCTCACATGTCTGATATTTTACTACTTAATGACAGTTTTGATCCAGAAGATCAAAATATTCTTGAGACACCAAATCTGTTGTGGTTACAGATCGTTATTTCCATCTTTATCAGTATCCAATCATCAGGTGAGATACCAAAGAGTTGTGACATCACTTACCACCTAAATAATGATTTAGGATAATTGAAACAGGAGGCTTGTACAGTGTACTATACATACTAAATTTTGAATCATTTTTATCATAGATGCATGCAAATTCTACCTAAAGATCTTTTCTCCTAGCCTTTATGATTGGTGCTTTTCACAACTTTATTGTGTTAAGACAGCAAGTGAAATTCATAGTGAGTAATGGAACACTTCTCTGAATAGACTCAAAGTTCCTTTCACACATTAAGTAATTCAAGTCTTAGCTACTGATAGTAACCAAATATTATAGGATATCAGTGCTAAGTGCTAGTGTTTAACTCCATGACAATGGCAGTCTCCTGTTCCTTCTTGTAGAAGTTAAAGTAGTTAATGAAGGAACACAATGAGGGAGAGGAGTTGTGCATAGACTACTTATTAGCCCAGGATTAAGAGTATCCTTGAAGAAGAGAGCTACTTGTCAACATCTCCTTTGCAAGTAACCTGTTGTAAAGAGGAGAGTCCACTGAAGAATCGTTCGCCTCAGTAGTCTTAAGGCTATCTGCTACTGCCTGGCACTTACAGTATATCTTGGGGGTTAAAGATGTTAATGGTTCATGTTACTGTCCCCATTCGTAGAGCTTAAAGTGTCAGTAGAATCATACTTAGGATGATGTAAGCCTTTGCTGGACTGATTATGTAAAGGAGAACAGTTATGGTCAGTATTCTAGCCACAATCGCTGTTTCCAATGCTGGTCAGTCTCTCAACCGTGGTAGTTGTCATAGTCACAGGTGGAGAAGACCTGCCTTGACTAATTACTAGCCTACCCACTAACCTTGCCTTGAGTGCTGACAGTCATGTTCTCTGTGTTGGTTGGCACTTTTCTTACTTTTACCTGAGGTTATGACTTCAGATGAGGAAGACTTGGGCAAAGCACATTGATCTATAAGAATCTCTACTTGCCAGATGATAGGTGTCAAAAATCCAGGAAAGAGTGGTTGTAGATGACTAGGGCCAGAGAGCTAAATGTCTCCAATCCACCACTGCTAGAATAGTTCAGAATTGTTCGGAGTCAATAAAGCATTGCTCATCAGTTTGCCAGATACTGTTTGATTCTATCACTGGAAGGAGAACAGTGACTGCCAGCATTGGCATAGCCATGTCTATCATTTAACTCTGTGGAATCTGCATGAGGGCATTCATGGATGTGGTCATCTTCAGCTCAGCCAAGTACAAGCTTCCATTGACAACGATCACATGCTGGACAGGTTACGGGCAGAGCAGGAATGGAACAGTTAGTTCAGTTAGCGGGCAAGACAGGAGCTGAGTAGATTGGTAAGGTAGGCTAGTCATTAAGCAAAGCAGGTGAGGCATGGGCATGGCTGGCAGTAGAAGTCAGCAGAAAATTCAGGGAGGAGCAGTCATGATGGTCAGTGGACCAGTCAATAGGCGGTGTGATTACCAGACATAAATGTCATCTGAAAACTGGCACTCTTTCACCATAATCAGCGACATAGATGACTTAGTTGCAGATCTGGAAACTAAAGACTCCAAAGCAGGAGAAGGAGACAGACCAGTAGCCTCATTTCTTAACCATCTTGACTTGTACATCCTGCATGTAGTGAAACTATGTACTGCATATCTCACAGATTAGGAGCAGAGAACATACCTGGCCTTGACTGTTGCTGAGGACCACACCAGGTCCTGGTGAAAAGACACACTGCAGACATGCACAGAAGTATTAAGAAAGTAACTGCTTTTATCAAGCACAATTAAATTGGGAGAAAGGATGCTAGTACAGTACACAAAACTTGCAAAAAAAGGAAATCATTATCACGTAAATTACATTGAAAATGTGATTAATAGCAGCATGAAAATATCTCATTGTCTCAAGAAAGCTGAATGCATGTACATAGAATTTGGTACAGATAGTCTACTAAATAATAAGGGTAAGTACATATGTCTTATATACCTACAATTGAAAATTAGAAAAATCTTCCACAAATAGTTAAAGGTACAGATTGTTGATGCCAGGAAGGTAAGTCCAGAAAACATGGTAACTAAGGTAAATGAAAGGCAATTGCAAAACCAAACACCAAGAAATACCCCAAAATTGTCCAGAAAAAATCACCAAAATATACTTTCTTTGGTGCTGTAGGTAAATAAAAAAGTAAAATGAATTTGTTTGCATAAATGAGAATTCATTTTAGGGCACTAATTAACTAGTGACTCATTAGCCACTTAACATAACACTAAACTTAAGGAACTTTCACCAGGAAACAGTACCAAATGATATTAGTATGAATTTATATGCAAAACACTGAATTAATAGACTTGGATGAAGCAAATGCTGTGGAAGAGCTAAATTCTCAGGAAGAAAAAGTTAATTACAAGCAGATTGATGCACCTTATGAAACCAACAATTCAAGAAGACGATACCATGGGTTTATGAGCACCTGCTTGATTAAGAAAACGCTTTATCTCTTACTGAGTGCTCTTGAATGAAGAAGCTCGGAAATAGTTAACAATTATATGAAGTCAGTAATGGCATTCCACAATGAATTTAACAACTAGGGAATAGTGAATAGAGCTCTTGGCAGCACTTTAGGTTCACAAAAAGTAAACAGGGTGATTGAGACATACCTGAGGATCAGATGGTACATACATAGTGAAGCTACCTGCCCTTGTCTTACAGATGGAAGACTGTTGAACCTAAGAACATTAGGTGCATGAAAATAGGCGTTTATATGAAAAAATTTGGTTGTGATAAACAAGTTGGTTTTCACAGTAGAAAAAAATATGCATTAGTAAAATGTGTTCTGTTGAAATTTAGAAGTTAATTTTAGAATGGACTCATGTATTGTATGCTATATCATAGACAGTAATATAATTCATTTATTTCAGTAGATTTTTTTTATTAATGTTTAGCCTTCCAAGAAAAATTTATACTATACAAATGGTACTGGGAAATAAAATGTATTCAAATCAGTCTAGTTATGAAGGTTTTATCTCTACAGCTGAATCCAAGTTCCCTTGTTGGTAACAAGATTAAAGTTAAAAATAGTTCATCACAGATATTAAGCTTGGGAAGGAACTCATATGAATTGTCCATACATCAAGATTCATCACTTCATGATACTCCAGCTTTTTTCCTTCCTGACAACACTGGACAACTTTCTCAAGGTATGGGAGTATTTATTTCTGCATAATGTTCCAAAATCTAATTTTGATTTGTTGATATATAGATTTATTAAGCTAACAAATTATGTTAGCAGAAGTCTTATATGACTATTTTTATATAGTAACTTACCAAGGAATTACATAGCTATTGGTTCCTAACCTACGGCAGCTTAAAAATTCAAAATTCGCGCGGTGGTGCTTCTGTCATTTGCGTGTAGGTGACAGGTCCCACCAACTATCCGGGACTTAGAGGAACAACTTAGCAGAGAACTCAGTTCATTCCTTGCTGGCTTCCAGTCAACATCAGGAGTTTTTCCACAGCTGCTGCATCGCTTTTTTGGGTATTTGTTTGCCCGATCTTGGTGAAGTATTCAGATTTGTTGTTGTTGTTTTGGCTTTCAATCATTAATGGATTGTTTTTTGTGGTTAACTTTAGGAATTTCTGTAGTTAGCATATTGGATTCTAGCTCATCTTGTATTCGCTTCTGTTTTGAGGGTTATAAAACTAGGTTAACCAAGTTTTTTTACAGTTCTCATATTAAATGCACTAAATGTAGGGGCAAGAATTTAGTAAGGATAATACTTGCTTAGAGTGTCAGGATTGGGAGGATAAAAAATGGAAGACCTTAAAATCTCATTGAGAAAAACTTGAAAGAGATAGAAAGAGGAAGGCAGCCCTTAGGGGTGAAAAGGGCTAGTACAAATAAGTTAAGTATATCTTAGTTTAACCAGACCACTGAGCTGGTTAACAGCTCTCCTAGGGCTGGCCCGAAGGATTAGACTTATTTTTACGTGGCTAAGAACCTACTGGTTACTTAGTGTGGAATCCGAACCACATTATGACGAGAAATGAATTTCTATCACCAGAAATAAATTCCTCTAATTCTTCTTTGGCGGCTCGGAGAGTCGAACGCTGGGCCAACAGCGTGCCAGTCGAAAACTCTACCACTCCTCCAAAGAAGAACTGTAGGGGTAGTACAGAATCTACTCCGTTTACTAGTGTATTGGATGACAAAACGGATACTTCTCCAATTCCTCCTGTTTCTCCCATCCTACGTCCTCCTACTTTACCACTCACTCCTGACTCCTGGTCCAGGTTCCCATGATTCTGCTCTCCACACCATTACCAGCCTTGAATCAAGGTTCGATTAGAAGTTTTTATTATTATCCAATACCATTATGGAAATGGGGTCCACTATTAGATCTCTAATGGAGAAAAATGTGCATAGTGACAGTGCAGTGAGAAATGGCAGTGTTGCGAATGTTGAGGAGGTGGCTGTCCGTTCCACCAGTGCTCCTAGACAAAGGTCCCTGTTCCTCTCCCCCGCACCAGTGAGAAGACATACTGGAGGTTCAAGGGAGGCTGGTGGGGTTTGCCCACAGGCAGTTGCCCCCTCCGTTGAGCCTGTCGTTCGTTCCCAGGCTATGACTAAGCGCCATTGGAAAGACGTTCTGGTGCATCAGCTTTCCTCAGATTCGGAAGCTTCCGGCCCGGACAAGAAGTGCCCGTATCGCTACCCTGCTTCATCACGCCTGCTCAAGAGACATGCAGAGCTTGGTGATGTCTCTCCTGTGGCAGTTAAGAGGTACAGGGAGGTTAACCTGCAACCTTCCTGCAGCTTTCAGGGCCAGTTTACTTCTCCAGCTCGCCCTCATCATTTGTTGGGAGACAGTCCTGAGCGCTATAAGCGCCCAACTTCTTCCTAGCGCCCAGCACCCACCATCTTGCGCCAGACTTCTGCTTTTGAGCGCCTGGCACCAACTTGCAAGCTTCCGGCAACAACGGCCAAGAGCCCAGCGACAGCCTCCGGATGCCCAGCGCCTTCCACTCATCCACCACCATCATCATCAGTTCAAGAGGATCATTCATTAGCCCCACTCCAGCAACAGTTGACTGAGCTTATGGGGTTCTTGAAGAAAACCTCTACGGTTCCCGAAACCAAAGACAAGTCTTTGTTGCCTATCTCTTCAGAGGAGGAAGAGGTTTTTCAGGATACCGTCCCTTTTTCAGCATACTCGTCTCTTTTGAGATTTCCCTTGGATAGCTTTCCAGATTTCTTTGTTCCTGCTGCTCCAACTTCTCCATCTTCTACCTTCCTCATGAGGGAGCAGCCTTCTGAGGGTACCAAGCTGCCTAAATTAGTTCTTTCCTCTTCCTTGAGGAAGGCTCTCCGAGAGGTGCATGACTGGCTGGCCTTTAAGAGAGAGCCCAGATAACTCATGAAGATGAGGTAGTTGTTCAACGCTACCAGGGAAGCTCCTTCCTTTGGGGTATCTGCCTCCTCTCAGGAGACTTCTCTGGTCATTTTTCTTTCGCAATCTGTCGAATTCCTGATGGCTTGGAAGTAAAGCTATGTGATGAAGAGGTAGATATTTAAAAAATAAATGTTAAATAAAGAATTTATATTAAAAAAAGGCAAATGACATTTCTCCAAATAGCAATGTAATGTCATTGTAATAGCAGCTAGATCATGAAATACCTGAAAAGTAAAAGCTTAAAAATTTTCTACATAAAGAACCCTTTCCATAGACAAACTACAACCTCAGGATTTTTGTTGTGCTGTAGATAGGGAGTTATGAACATTAACAATGCTGCAGTTTGGCTGTATGTATTTTAAATCAACACAGCACAATTGAGCACTGATTATTTAGGTCCAAAGATGCATCTACTGAATGACTTGACTACGGAGAAGACTGAAAATATTGTCAAAATTTGCACATTTTTAAGTACATCCAAAAGTTAAGGCACTGTAGTTTTCATGTTCCACAGTCATATGGCAATTGTAGAATGAGTTGCTGAGGAGAAAAGTCAAGGATAATTGTTGAAATCAGTAATCTTTAGTTTGGCATCTTGCCAGAGATTTTAATAGCATAGGTAATCTTTATTATGAGGCAACTGCAGGAAATATATCATGCAAAGAGGAAGAGATTAAAACTCATTTTTGTTGATATTGAAAAGGTTTATGACAGAGTACCAAGACAAATAGTAAGATGGGTATTAAAAAACAGTGGGCACCGAAAATATTCTTTAAGCCAGTGATTTTACTCTAGTTCTAGGGTGAAGACAGAGGCAGTTGTATCAGAAGAATTTTCATTATTATTATACCAATGGAGGAAGCATCAGTGACCTAGAGTAAATAGCAGTATTGTGAGGAAGAGGTGGTGGTTATGTTTAAAAGGTGGGAGAGTGGAATAGAGAGGTGAGGACTGTAAATTTTATGGTTACTGGAAAGGAAGCAAAGAAAACAATAGTCAGGAAAATGGTCAAAAGGCTACTGTGGAGGAGGTGTGTTGGTGAACTCAGTACTCTATACAAAATTTAATACCTTAGATGATTTTACCTGAAATGCCCAGAGTTACAAAATATACATGGAATAAGATTTTTTATTCTTAAAATGTCTTGCAATTGATTTTTTTTTCAGTGCTAAAACATGACCCCCTTTGAAGAGCATCAGCATGCATTTAGTGTTTGTCTGCCATACTGTTGCACTGTGCAGTAAGGAAGTGAAGAATGATGTAAAGCATTATTGCTTCCTTGAGAACACAGTGGACTGAAGCATGTGTTGATGGGTAGTAAGAAAATGAGTAGCTACACCATGAATGGAGAGAGATGGGTAGACGCTACAAGTAACTAATTTATAGTTGGTAGAGAGTGCAAAGACTAAGATTGTTATATACAGCCTTTCTTACTTTGCAGCAGAAACATGGGTGATGATAAAGAAATTGGAATAGGTTTCAAAGAAATTTAACCACAGAATTGTAAGATTTAAGGTCTGGGATCCCTTTTTTATTTCAAATCTTATTTCAATGAAATTCCCTTTGTCTAGTAGATGTTTTGCAATGATCTATTCAGCTCACTGTGTTATAATATAGGAGCTAATATTTTACTGAATTAAAAAATATTTCATTAGTTATAAAGTAATAAGCACTTGCCTAAATGTGCTTTTTCATGCATTAAGGAAAATTGAAGTTGGAGATTTGTATTTGTTGCATAAAACTGATTTTGGAGTTTGTTAATTTTATCTATAAAATATTGATTTTTGAAGTATGTGTACAGTATTTTGTATTTTACGTAGCAGTTTTTCAGTAAAGATTGTTATTTCTCCCGTACCATTAAATAACGTGATTGTAAATGAGGTTTCATTAACTCACAGGTGGAAATTATTATGCTCAGAGATCATCTCTTCACAGGTATTAAACAGGTACTAAACAAAAAAAAAATTAGGTTACCACATTATAAGTTTTATAAAACTAACTTTATGGTTATTGTTCAGTCATTTTAATATGTAATTTGTAAATTATTTGTGAAACCTTTAAGACTTGATTATATTGTTTCTTATTTTTAGCTGATTTGAAAATTAGTGGTCACATCACAATGAAGAAAATTCCCCTTGCCTGTGCTGGTGCTCAACAGATAGACATAGATGATTTACGTTCTAGAAGCCACAGGCCTCCAGAAATAAGGCAAAGGAGTTTCTTTGGAGATCCAGGTAATTATGTGATATTTGTTAATTATGTACATAAAGGTATTAGTAAAGTAAAAGGTGGTGTCTTATGAAGAATAGGTATAGTGTTCATCCCACAGCACACACGACTTACATTCTTGTTTACCTTCGTTTGGACATTAGTTTTGAATTTTTATTGTTGTCGGTATTCTTGTGGTAGCCAGAAAGGAGGCAAAGGCAAAAATTTAGAAAGGTAAGTGGCCATATGAAATGGAGAAATACATAGACTACAGGTAAATAAAAATGTCTCATCAGTAGAGAAGAGGAAAACTTTCAATAGGCATGTAAGGCCTATACTACTCAGTGCAGCAGAAACATGTACATTGGCAAGGCAACTGTAGATTTGAAAAAGGTATGATCATAAAATGATAAGACTCACTATTGGAGTATGTTGGGAAGATTTAGTAAAAATGAGGAATTGATGGAGAGATGTGATATCAAGAGACTGGAAAATAGACTTGAAATCTCAAAGGTTCAAGTAGTTTGGACATATTATGAGATCAGATGAGAAACTGTAGGTCAGTTGGTATGGAAGGGGCGGACCACAGACCTTGAGATCTGCCCAGGCTTGTGCAGTACTACTCACTGACTTCGGCTTTCTGTTTAAGAGGGACTGATGTGCCTGGATGATTTTGTGTTCATAAGGTAAGGCAAATCATAAGTAAATGTATTCATGGAAGTTTTTCTTTCAAATTACGTATTATTGTCACACATTGTCTTTATCCAAGTCCTAGCAGTGATTGAAATGAGCTGCTTATTCACTTTTCTTAAGGCAAACGGTATTGATTTATACAACCCAATGTCCTTGTCCAACTAAGGGCTAGAGAAAGTACGAGAAAGAAATATGAGGGAAGAGAGGGGAGTTTAACTTCAAATGAGGTGATGTTCCTGCACCATAGTTGATGAAAGCTTGTAAAAGTTTACCAGGTATTGTTGATCTCAGTTAACATGATCATTGTTTTGTTCATTAGTTATACCCCTTAACTGAGTGAGTTCATTTACAGTATATTAAAAACTAAGTTTCACGTGTCATTTTCATTTTAAGTAAAAGAAATTTGTTTTTTAAGAAAATAGTAACTTGGTGCTTTTAATAGTACTTCAGTAGATCCTGCATTGATTGTATCAAACATTCTTTACAGTTGACAAAGATGAAAACAGATAGTACAGTATCAGAAAATAGTCTTGTTCTTTAGTCCTCCAGTATTATATGGTTTATCTATTGGTGCCTTCATATGTGATCATTCTGCAATACCATAAACTTAATTCTGTTTCTGACATTGTTGGCTGCAAAGTATATGATATGGTTAGTATTTAAGACTTGACATAATATTAAATGTATCTAAAGTTATGATCAGAAACTTGTCCATCAGATAAATCCTTACTGTATTTAGTAATAATTATATATTGAGCTAGAAATGGTAAATTTCATAGGGTTTGCCAAAACCAAAATTAAAATCAAATACTTTACCAAGTATGCCATAAATCATAGTTATGGAAATCATGATTTGTCTCTTATGATAAGTTTAACTTTTTCAGGAACTCCGACGAGCCATGCAGACTACTCCAAGGGACCTAAACATTCCAAAGAGAAAACACCCAAAAGTAAAAAGAGAAAAAGTATGATGGAGAGTGAGTTAATAGTTCCTGCAGTATATGAAAAAGATATTTTAAGGAGTCCATTTAAAAAAGCGGATAAGAAACTTGGAAAGTTGAAAAAGGAAATTGGTACAGAAAGCCCATTTAAAGCAGCCTCTCCTTGCCTTCAAAAAGGTCACTCTTTCAGTAACCTTTCAGATGGAGAAAATGAACTTGCAATGGAAATCAAAATTAAAAAAGAAGTAATGACTCCAAAGAAAAAAAGGAAATCTAAGAGCTTTGAGGAATTTTCCCCTCTTGGAATTTCTCCAAATATTAAAATTAAAAAAGAAAAAGAATTTTAGCAGCTTGTAGCAACAGCATAACATGTATGCCGGCTGTATTTATTTAATTTTTACTATAAAGTCTTTTGAGTTTATTGATATTATTTGTTATTGACGTAATTCAGGATGTTTTTGCTGTCAGTTTGATATTTTGTATATGAAGATGGTAAATTATTTGAATTTCACTCTACCTTCATTGCTTGGGGTTCTTACTGCAGACTCTTTATACATGGCAGTGCTCCAGATTATTAATCAGATGCCTCTCAATTACCAGTCAGCTTTTAAATGCTGTCAAAATAAAGTTATGCCTTTCCTTATCTTTTTCTAGTCTGCAAAGATAGCTTTACTCTCTGTAAAATCATTTATAACTAACTAACTAACTAACTCTGTAAAGATGGTTTATTGAAGTAATTTTTATTGCTCTATTATTCATAAACAGTATAAACGCACTTATTTTTTTTCAAAAACTGGATATTGGATAAGAAAAAAAAATTGAAAAAATTGATCTCAGTTCAACTTCATATTATTATAAGAGACACTGTAGTGGCTGTGTATGTTTATCATTGTTACTTTTTTTCGATTATAATGTAAATACTGAATTTCATAACGTCTTCAACTTGTGTTGTTGTATATTGAAGTACTAGCATATCTGTGTTTACAGACATTGATTACCTTGCATTTAATGTGAATGTCATAAGTATTTTTCATTATCATTGTTATAGCAAACTCACCTGAACCAAAAAATCTAGAAAGCTTCTCTGAATTAAAGTCTGTCTGGATTTGTTTGTAATTCTTACATTTTAATGCCATCTCCAGAACCACTGGATCACTGTCAACAAGCTTTGCATGAAGCCCCCATTGTTAAAGGGGATTCAAGTTTGTTCAAAGGCCCCCTTTCATTTGGAAATAATTAAAAAAGGTGAAGGTAGGTGGTCATGTCCAAAAATCATCTCAAGAACTAGAGCCATAACTGGCTAAAAGTACTTGAAGGGTTCCTCATGTAGTATAGATTCAAGTTGGTTCGTTCTGTGGTCCCCCTGACCAAAACAGATCACACCAGGAGCCCTACCTCTTGCATTGGCATCATCAGGATAAGTTTTAATCATGTACTTAAAAATGCAGTACTGTGGCTCATGTGAGTAGTTCGTGCAGCTAACTTTGGCACTTTATACCACACTCCACATGTGGTCAAGGTTTTTATGTATGCACTATCCCCATGGTTTTCTAAGCTTTCTTTCTACATATCTATTTTTAAGAAGAAGGTTCTAAATCTGTCTTGGCAGAAGCTTCAGTGGCCCCAGTCTATAGCTGTCACAGTTTATCTGTAGTTGAAAGAAGTTCCACAAGCAGGGGAACTGGTTAGTTTAAGACAATTACCTATACCAATATGATTTGCCTAAATCTGCATGCCAAAGACCTCAAAGTGATGCTCATTGGTTTGGAAGAGGAACTATAGCAACCTGTTAGTATCTTTCTGTGACCAAATTGTGTGCACACTGAGCAGTAGTGCTTGATAGAGCCATTTGCTTTTCTGAGTAACTTCTCTTCCCTCTTGATCACATGTCCAAACTATTTTAATCTTTGAGCTCTGTCTGTTTTCCAGCCTGTGGATCCCACATCTCATTGCAACTTCCACAGTATAGAGACTACTGTATTTGTCTTCAGCATTACCAAAGATTAAAGCTTCTCTCATTACTGGTTTGTTATTATATACTTGAAGTCTTGCACTATCATTCAACCTCAACTAGGTTGTTTTTCTTTTGCAAAGTTTGAGCATCCACCACAGTATGGATCCCGTTAGCTTCACAAATGGACAGTACAATTACACCAGTGGAAGGTTACTCATTCAATGGATCTCTCAGCCTGGGCTGTGGCAGAAGACGCTCTAAAACACCCTTGGAACAACCTGGATGGTTACGTCTTTTTGCCCTTTTACCTAATCTGACAAGTAATCAACAGAGTGATGATCTCTTAGAACCTCAGGATGGCCCTGGTGGCTCCCTTGTGGCTACACGCAGAATGATACCCTGATCTCCTAGCATTGCTGACTGATGCACCGAGGGAGATTCCCCCCCAGCGTAACCTTTGCCAGCCACACATCGAGGGGTTTCACCGATCGGTAGGGTCCCTATCTCTTCACGGCTGGACTGTCCAGTATCTCCTGTGAGCCAGAGACTTTTCTCACAGAGCAGTGACAGAGATATCTGGTTATCTCAGAAGATCATCTGCAGCCTTGTACCAGGAAAAATGGGCCGTCTACTGTGATTGATGTCATCAACGGGTTTCTCTCCGGTTGGAACTACTAATCAACAAGTAGTGTCCAAGAATACCGTCTCCTTTTGGCTACGTGAAGTGTTTAGACAAGCTTACAATACTTCTTCACATACATATATTAATACAGTGTATGCAAGAGGTGCATAATGTTAGGGGCCTAGGCCATTCCATCACTTTCAAAAAGAACTTGTCAGTTCACAGGATTTTGAAGGCCGGTACATGACTTCGCCAGACCTCATTCACATCCTTCTATCTGCAGGATGTTGCCCACAGGTCCTTGGACACTTTTTCCTTGGGTCTAGCCATAGCAGCTCAACAAGTTGTGAAGCTCATCTAGTCCCCCTAGCAGGACAGTTTGTATCTTACCTAAGATGTTGGTTATGAAAGTGAGAGTGAATGGGATGATTGGTCTTCTTCCTTTCTCTTCTAGTGGCAGGCAGTGGAGAGATTTGATCCATCATGTGCTGGAACTGGTTAGATAAAGGTGAGTGAGCTCCCATTCTATTTTGCTATACAGTATTTGATTGTTCCTGCACAATACAAATTCCTTAATAGAAATGAATCCCTTCCTCTCTCTTACAAGGGGGGAGAGGAACTGGCAACAGTCAAGGTTGGTGGCAAATGTACAGTAAGTTTTGTTGTCTCTGACAAATTCAGGTTCTTTACTTTCCTCCAAGACAAAGTGTAGGCAGTTCACATTGTCTCTTAGCCTGGATGTCTGGCTGTAAAGTAATCTTTTGCTTAACAGCTTAGAGGCATACGACTCCTTCCTGTGTCCTATCTTTGGTCTTTGGCCAGGAAGTGACCCCAGATGAGCCAAACCTCCAGTCAGTTCTGAGGCTGACTAGATCCTTCCTCCAAGAGTAAGTCTCCCCTGTGTTAAGACCAAAGGTTTGTTTTGTGTATGAAAAAATGACAAATTTTTAATCAATTTATATTTTTTATAGCTAACAAACCTGCTATCTTAACATATACTGTATGGCCCACCTCAAGCCACCCCTCATTCAATTACCTGGGCTGGAAGGAAAACTGATACAACACAGCGTTGTTGCGGGGTAAGCCAGGTCGGGCTGTGCCCTCCTCCTTCACCCCCATTGTCTGTATCCCATTGCCACCAAATCCTTGTGCTTTTTTAACCAAACTCCAGCAGGCACTAGAGAAATTTTCCGTACATTAAGACCGCAGGTTTGTTAGTTATGAAAAATACAATTGATTAAAAATTTGTCATTTTGTTCTATACAATTTGGACATCGGAAATCCCTTGTTCCATTTATATTTTGCAATCCTTAGTTTATCTCATTTTACAATACCTGTACCAGATAAGGCATATGTAATTGGGACTATTGCAAGCTAAGATGATTGTGAGGGAATCACAAAAGTTCAAACATGGAAGAAAAATAGTTAAAACATCATGAGATAAACAAAATTATCAGCAAATAAAACATTGGAAACTGCTTAAAGACATCTGATATCTAGGGAAGAGAGCCTCAAGCTCTGTCAGAGACAAGCAGTTGAAAAGATATAGAATTATACAGGGAGTTGACATGGATTGAGGTGCCTCAGTGACAACTATTTGGCAGTAAGACTGTTCACAACCTCAGCTGGTAATCTGTCCCAAATGGACAGTTCCCACAGTGGTTTGTGTTGAACCTTTAGTTCCAGTTTCTAGCCGTGGGATCTACTTTAGGTACTTCTTATTATTTCTATATATAAGTCAACGCTTTCTAAGGAAGAAAGAATAAAAGGTATGTGACAAAAACATGATTTGGAAAGAATGGAATCACCAGTTTAGCACAACAGAGAGAAAAAAGTAAATGTTCAGGATAGTCGAGTGGATAAGGAAAGAAGTAAAGCATATAAAGGGAGAAAATAAATGTGAATAGAAATGAATAAGGTCATGACAGAGGACCAATGGAGAAGGTAATATCTGAAGAGGTTAGGAGAGCTCTTGGAAAGATGAAAAGTGAAGCCCTAGATCATCAGGAATGACAAATGTGTTAGCAAAAGCAAGTGGTGAATGGCCTTCTTGGTACATAATCTCGCTGGTTTCAGCTGTCATTCAAATAATATATTTTCAATATTTGGACAGAAAAGGTATTTTGAGTGCTTCACCCTGGCCACAGCTCCGGAAGTCTTCACCCTGATTTTGATACCTATGGCAGCCTTGGCAGGCTGGTCTGGCATGGGGCACTGAACGTATTTTGAAAAACAGCTAGTGATGGCAGCAGAATGGAAACATATGGGTGCCCGTGCTGGTTTGTGTCATTGCCTAGGCACTTTGCATTGACTGAAAGTAGTTGGTTGTGATCTCTTCACTAAAGCCTAAGTGCTTTGGGGATGGGGTCAACTCCATGACAAGTTTTGTTCAACAGTTAGTCATGTGACCATTTACCATCATAGCAATGATTGACTTCATAAAAGGAGACAATCTAAAAATCATTGTTTGACCAGTGAGACTGCTCAAGTAGTATCTCGGTGGAACAAGGCTATGTAGACCAGCTGTTAGAAGCTTTTCACATAAATTTTTACCCATCACAGAACAGTTCCAAGAGCTTTGTATCCTCCTGTCTGAGAAAGACAATTTGCAAACCATACAAACCAGGTATGTACCAGGTTAAATTTGTCCTAACCAAAGTTTGTGGAAAGACGGCAAGGGCTTTATTGTTACTATTCAGAATGTTTAAAGCAATTAGTGCTTCATTTTATTCTAATGATGTGACTCAGTTTCTTGAATGAATTTGTAGGCCTTTTTTCTAACTTTATACTTTCCAGCTGAGCTTTATTAAAGATTCAAAAGATGGTTGCGCAAGCAACTTCTAAACAGGTTACACTGTACGATAAATAGTATCAGAAGTGATACTATTTTATATTTATGAAAACAATACTTTCGGTACATCAGTCAACAGATGGTAGGCTACAACTGTAACACTGTAACAATTATTCAATCAATCAGTCAGTAGCATGCCTCTTACTGAATATAAAATAGTTCTAGAGCTCAATTACACGTGAGTGTAGGATGTCCATTTTCAAAATCCAGACACTTATTGTTTTATAATAGGTCTTATGTAGATAAATTATGGGTTGTCCCACAAGATTTGCTAACTGAACAGTGAAAATTGGAACAAGCAAAAGTCAAAGAAGTTGGGCAGGTATAGACGAAAGAACAAATAATATAGCCTATGGATGATGGCGTACCAGACAGAGGAACTACAAGAAAGGTTTTTAGCATGGAAAGGAGCCCAAGAAAAAAAAGGATTGAAAGTGAACATTGGAAAGACAAAACTAATGATTAGTAGTAAAGGACATAAAGAAGTAAACATTCAAGTGGAAGATGGTACAGTGCTAAACCAGAACGATGAGTTTAACTACTTGGGATCAATAACAGCAGAGGAGGGAGGTACTAAGAAAGCAATGAGACAGAGAGTGAAAGAAGCAAGGCGAAAATGAAGGGAAGTAACTGGAGTTGTTTTAGACAAGAAAATGCCATTAAGGCTCAAAATGAAAATTTATAAGACAGTTATCAGACCTGTACTATTATATGGGGCAGAAATTTGGGCACTTAGAGGAAAGAGGAGGGACTTGGAAAGAACTGAGATGAGGGTGGTGAAGTGGGTTGCTGGAATATCACTACTGGAAAGGAGGGAGAGTCAAGATTTAAGAAGAATGTTTGGTATATGTAATGTAAAGGAGAAGGCTAGTGAAACTCGTCCGAGATACTATGGCCATGTAATGAAAAGAGAGGAGGTGGAACCAATCAAGAGAGCTAAGAACGTGCCAGTAATTGGATCAGATGGATGTGATGAGAAGGGATATGGGTGAGGTGGGACGGGGGGAGGAAGATGCAAGGAATAGAAATAGATGGAGAAAGTTGACTTGAGCGGCCGACCCTGCTATACAGTGGGATTAATAAGGTTGAAAGAAGAAGAAGATGGGTGATGGGATATTAAGGCTCTTTTGAATAACACACGAGATCAATCAACTGCATTCCAGTAAGAGTATCTTAAAGAGTAACCCAGTAATTTTTATTCGACATTATCATACATAAAATGCAACATGAAAGTAAACATTAGAATTTTCGTGCATAATGGGTAATGACTCCCTTTTTAATGAAAAAATTGCAAAATCTAAAAAAAATGTATGTAGAGCAACAAATGTACTTAATATATCCTATTTGTGAACCAAATGCAAAAATAATTAAATATTGCTGTCGTTTTAGTCATGAAAGGAGTATAAAGTAGAATGACAAAAGTAAGTAGTACTCAAGGAATTCTGCATTTTGGGAGACGAGATCGCAAAGAATATGGATTTTTAAGCAATTCCACTAAAGGAGAACTAGTAGAAGGAAAACTTTTTATTGGCTGATGCCCAGACACATTATATTAAAAGTGTAATTAATATATGATGAGCACATTTATAAGAAAACACATTGCCGAAAAAAATGGCAACATAGCAATGCCCATAGTCCTACTGGAGCCATTATGCAACAAACTTAACGTTAAAATGGATTAAAAAAAATATTGAGGATTCACTTATGGAAACATTGTTCCAAACGTGAAGCGTTTATCCGGCAGTAATCCAATTCAAGAAAAATGTCATGACATTAACTCATTTAATTAGTCTCTTCCTCACCAACAAAACCACTGAGCCGTAATTGTTTTCTTCAGAGACGTGCTGTTTACCTATGATTGCAGAATTTGCATTACTGAAGTTTTTCCATATTATTGTAAGTAACTGAACTACTTTGAAAATGTTATCTTTTAAGAGTTTTTATTTATACTTCCGGTGAAATAAAAACTGGAGAAGTGATTCGTGTAGATTTTTATACAGCAGGAGACATGCACTGTATTACGAAATTTACGATGCGATCATTTAAAATTTTCGCTTCCTTGGGCCAACAACTTCTCTTCTTGTCTTTTGCCAGAGTTGATTTTGCACGAATACATTTGCCACCTATCAATGAAGTGTGAATTATCTCGAGAATGTTAAAATACCGAAGGTAACAAAACCCGGTCCATTTTTTCAATTTGCGTATAATTTTTTTTACCTACTGGACTCGCTACACGAGACTTTTCATAGCATATAATTTTCCTTACAATGTTCAAAAGTTAAGCTTTTACAATCTAAAATTATGGATTTCGTCATTTTAAATAGGTAAGTCTCTGGCTTGCACTGCTACAAATTTTCAGGCTTCATAAAGATAAGTTATGACATCACTGAACTCCTGGTGCCGTGAAAAACTGGTGTCTATTCCCTTAACAATGTCACTGGCAGATAAAAGGCTGATAAAATTTGTATGGAATTTGTGCTAATACAAGTATGCAACATTTTTAAATAAACAAGATATCATTTGCAGCTAAATGTAAATGAGAAATATGAAAACATTGCTTAGCCAAACATTTTTGTATTTATATTTATGACTTTATAAAATTACATCAGAAGGTGAATACTCTTAACTTAAATTTATTTCCATTGCCCAAAAATACCAGATTTAAGTTATCCGACTGGAAATAAATGTTATGTTTAACTTTACTTTTAAATGAGTCATTAAGTGTTTTACATTACTGGAACAAGAATGCATAGGTCCTGTGACGAGGCCGTCACTTGTGGACGGTCTTTGGTTGGAAGAAGTTGTACACGGTGACGGTTGTCCTAACAAAATCGCTTTAACATCGTTTGTCGGGTAACTTTTTATTTTTGTGGTTTAATTTGCAAGAAATAATTCTTATAATACGCCTTACTTAAATTGTGGAAACTTTGTGGTGTAAATCATCCACTGATCTGTCCGTTCATGTTGTTAGGCCTATTGTAAACACAGCTTTATTGCATCTGGGACCCGATAATAATATTTTTCTGTATTTTATTGTGTGCTTTGAACGTTTTTGAGATTCTTTTCTTCAGCTAATGAGTACTTTGAGTGATGGTGGACCTCACCCTTAAACCCTACAATTTGGGGGCCCTCGGTGGGAATGCTTAGTTTTTGGGCGGTAGAAAACACAGAACAGGTGAAATACAAAGACCTTAAACCCACAGATAATTCTAGTTCAGGTTAAGGTAAGTTGGTGGATGGTAGTATTTTCCAACTAATGTCATGCAGTAGGGTAGGAACATGGTACCTTAGGTTAGGTTAGTTAAGGTGTGGTTGGTTAGGTCATTTGCTAACAAAACGAACGTCATTAATAACGTTCAAAGTACTCACTGAAACATAGGAAAAGGATATTTTTAAGTCCAAAATACTATAGTTTAAAGTAAAATTTTGCTGGGATAGATTAGACTATGTTGTTGTAGACATGCTTAACCAAATAGGCCTAACTTAGATCAAAATGGCAGCATTTGTGTTTGTGTTAGTAGTAATGAATGGTATTGTGATATTTTGTAATTTCTCAGTTATTTAATCAAACTTTTACGCTTCTAAATTGGATATGGCTAGGATTACACTACATTCAAGAAAATTTTTTATATTTAGGCGGTATTTTGGAGTAGCCTATTGCCATAAGGGACACTGTACAAATTTGATATAAGGGCCTTAGATACTTTAGGAAATTATCTCCTTTGAGGTCAGTCATTGCTTCCCCTCTTCATAAAACAATCTTTGAAATGCCCCTGTAAAATCAACATATTTAGAAGGAGAGCACTTTAACAAAATACTGATCAAAATAGGCCATGATGTAAAACGAATGAAGGCCCAAAACCACAACTAACTTAGACTATAATAGTGTATATGACCCATGAAGCTGGCTACCAGCGGCAGAGTTGGGGGATGGCTCCTGGGACTGAAGCCCTGAATCTCACTTCAAAAGCCCGTGATCTTTTTAAGCTTTTAAAAATTGACAACCCTGACACCATGTTCCCTATAAATTACATTAAAACTTATTACTGGGCAAATAGTCTACAACAGCAACCTTCATTTCTCAATTTTAAAATGCTATTATTATAATGCGCCACAACTAGAAAAATATAATTCCGCCAACAGTTACGTTGTGCACTCAGTGTTCTAAGCATTGACGTCTGGCAGAACAGCAGCCTTGTTCAAGTAGCCTCAGGGTGTTTAACCATGGACATTAGAAATTTCTGTAAAAAAACAGCATCCAGTGATACCGTAGCAGCAGCAGCATTAGCCTCAGTCAATGACCTGTCACATGTTTCAGGTCAGTGAATTCAAAGTTACATTGGGTTAGCACAGCAGCAATAACCAGGAGCAGTAGTGCTGGAAGCCAAATAGCCATCATCAGTTAGCTAGGCTAGGCTGCTATGATAATTCCTTCCCCCACACAAAACAGATCACCAGCGTTGTTTGAAATGTCAGAAATCCGTTTTCTGATTCTCTGTCTCAGCATATTTTACAGTATTGTTTGTTACCTAAAAATGTTACCTCAAGTTGAAACTTGAGGTCCATGGCATATTTTGAAAATCCAAGAGGTAAAAAATATATCCATGTTTGACATATTACTCAAACAATCCACCTCTGCAATCCTACTTTGAATCTACTGCAAGTTAGTCTCACATTTATAAGTCTCAATTTTGCCATTGTAGTTAACATAAAAATCTCTAGAAGTCAGTAGTTAAGTGGTGATTGTTTCTTTCCATTAAACAGTATTGTCTTGTGCAGGCCCTGCAACTGAAAATGTAGGCTATGAATCAATGTCCTGCAGGTCACCCTAAAATGAAATAGAATGCAGGAAATCGCATTTTATCCAGACATTACTGTGGTGACTCTCCCCCATGTATTACCATAGTGACTGTCCCATTTATCCAGGCATTACTGTTCTATCTGTCCATTTTATCCACGTATTACTGTTCTGACTGTCCCTTTTATCCAGGTGGTATTACTGTGGTGACTGTCCCATTTATCCAGATATTATTGTACTGTCTGTCTCTTTTATCCAAGAATTACTGTGCTGACTGTCCCATTTATCCAGCTATTACCGTGCTGACTGACCCATTTATCCAGGTATTACCGTGCTGCCTGTCCATTTTATCCAAATATTACTGTGGTGACTATCCCATTTACCCCCCACTAAACCTAAATACAAAACACACACCCCACTAAACCTAAACACACACCCCACTAAACCTCGACACACACACCCTCACTAAACCTAAACACACTTCTCACTAAACCTAAACACAAACCTTGATACAGAATTACTAATTAATCGCAGGAAAGGAAAATATTTTCCATAATATATTTCTATGGTATCGAGTACATGAAATGAGGTATGATAAACCCATAGAGTTTATTTGCCACATAAATTACAAAGGGAAAGTGGGAAGGGGAAGAGGTTCAGACTAAAACCTACCCTATTATTTAAGTTATGTCAAATGATGGCCACATGCCAAATTTTGTCTAGATTGGTCAAGCGGTTACCACATAAGTTACAAAGGGAAGGATTTGGAACCTACCCTATTATCTAAGTTGGGTCAAATGATGGCCACATGCCAAATTTTGCCTATATTGGTCAAGCAGTTACCATATAAGTTACTAAGGGAAGGCAGTATGGGTTTGAAACCTACCCTATTATTTAATTTGGGTCAAATGATGGCCAAGTGCCAAATTTTGTCCAGATTATTCATCCAGTTACCTCATAAGTTACAAAGGGAAGGAGGATTGGGGAAGGGGAAGTGGGTACGGGT
The DNA here is from genome assembly GCF_040412425.1 of Macrobrachium rosenbergii. Lineage (NCBI taxonomy): Eukaryota > Metazoa > Arthropoda > Malacostraca > Decapoda > Palaemonidae > Macrobrachium > Macrobrachium rosenbergii. Next base: position 28,980,480 of record NC_089783.1, on the reverse strand, counting down.
TTGAAACCTACTCTGTTATCTAAGTTTGGTCAAATGATGGCCATGTGCTAAATTTTGACTAGATCGGTCAAGCGGCTTGGATTTCTATATCGCACAAAGTTACAAATTTACTGACAGTACTTTCACTTATATATATATATATATATATATATATATATATATATATATATATATATATATATATATATATATATATATATATATATATATATATAATTAATGTATGTGTGTGTGCGTGTGCTTAGTGTTACACAAGTGATTCATCCAGTAATAAACGAATTTTGCAGTCAGCCTCAAAGTGAGAACTCTAATTCAAGGATACTGTACATGATTAGGCCTAAGTAATCATATTCAGATTTTCCATGTCAACACACCAAACAACAATTAGAAAATTAAGTTCTGACATTGACAACTATTACAACAAATGACATTGATAATGACGAGTAGATGGGAAATTTTGAGATAGTGAGGCAAGGTACCTAACAGTACCCAAAACTTAAGCATATTAGAGGGCTCTTAGGCCCTTTGAACTTGACACAGAGACATTGAATATTTCAGATTGATCTACAGTTGTGTGTACCAGTAATCCGGTATCAGCCTGTGTCCAGCAGAAGCGGGAGAGGGAAATTTTGGTTTAAACAGACCTACTCAGTAAAGTAATTAAATTCTTTTGCCTCATTTCTGTTTTCCCGAAGCTAAACTGCTTTCTTTGGCCATCTCTCCTATAAAATGAATATCTTGCTTACCGTAGGTGCTTATGGTGGTATAGGTCCAAAAAGGTATTTTTCATTTGTATTTTGTTAAGACTTGAAATTGCTTAGCACCTAGTTGTCTCTCTTAAGTTAGCTGTTTTTTAATGTTGGCAAAAGTTATTTCATTAGGCCCTTGTGATTCACTTTTTTTTTTTTTTTCATTTCTAGTGTTTTACAGAGTTGTCCAGATTCTGGTCATGAAATTCGTAAGATTTTTTTTTTTTTTTTTTTTTGCCTAGGGCTGTTTTTAACAGATGGGATCGTTGTGGATTATACTGACCACAGAAATGTGATAAGTGTCGTTACCCAGAGTAGTGTTTTTGCCTCATTATTATTTATATTAAGTTCCTCGTTGGACGGGTCGGTCTAGCACTCTGCAGGGCCCGCATTCGAGTCTCCGGCCGGCCAATGAAGAATTAGAGGAATTTAATTCTGGTGATAGAAATTCATTTCTCGGTTCTCGGTATAATGTGGTTCGGATTCCACAATAAGCTGTAGGTCCCTTGCTAGGTAACCAATTGGTTCTTAGCCACGTAAAATAAGTCTAATCCTTCGGGCCAGCCCTAGGGGAGCTGTTAATCAGCTTAGTGGTCTGGTTAAACTAAGGTATACTTATTATTTATATTAAATATGAATGCATTGTGTTAGGCTTGAAAAGATTGATTGTAAATTATCTTGTATTATAACTAGCAGAGTCGCATAGTTGTGTTGGAACTTCAGAAGCTCAAACCAAGTGAACATTTTTGTTTTTTAGGCTCATATTTGTCACAATTGATAATTTACTTGTTTCTTGCAACGTTTACTCTTAACTTTTGTATTTTGATTTTCATACTGCGCTACTTTCTTTAAGAGGTGAGGTTGTGGTAATAATTTTTTAATAAGCTTCTGATACGGACGACCAGATCTTGGGAATTTGTCCTTGATATATTTAAGGCTAATGTGGGAGACTTTATTTCCTCAAAGTATGAAGAAACCTGAATCCTGCTCTCATCTCTCAACTGAAAAAGATTCTTGGTCCTTTGTTAAGAGAGACTAACCGGATGCAGGTTTTCATAGTTAATCCTGATGGCTCTGCAGACAGCTCTCTTAATTAAGAGGCCACACTTAGGCTTTTATTTGTTAGCTTACTCTTCTGTTTATCTTACTCACCTTCCCATATCTTTTGTACTCCCTTATACATTTTGATCATGGTTCTTGCATCTTTTAAAGACACTCGAGGGTTTTGTCCCAGATCATATTCCCTCCTGATACTTCAATCCCTCCCGATACTTCAAAGAGTTTGCACGCAAAATGGTCCCTGTGCTTTGCTTCAGTTCTGCCAAACTGTTAAATCCTACATTCATTCAGCCTTCCCTAAGAAGGGTGGCTGCGTTGATCCTTCATATTGCCATCTGTTTGTTTGACCTATCATTCCTGAAGTAATTAAAACTTTGCTAAACTTCTGCTTTTTTGTAAACCCCTTCAATCCAAGGTCACCTCTGTGGGACACTGGAAAAACATTTTCTATAGCTCTCGGTATATCAAAGGTATTTTAATAGGTCTAGCTTGAGGTTCTGTTTTGCTGAGTGTCGGGTGAGAATTACTTCTCTCAAGTGGCCTTGTTGCTCCTATTAGGTCACCTTTTCCAACATTTGCATCCGTGCTAATGTAAAGCCCTCGGATCATGTGATTCAGTTACTGTATTTACATTTTGCTTTCAATTGCTGCTTCTGGTTACTTTGACTTGTAGCCTTTCTTCCTTAGACTAGAAAATGGCATTAGGTTGCTCATTCCATTGGCAGTTTCTCAAAAAAGACGGGAATTGTAAACAGCTATTCCTTTAACACCAAATCCGCCTCATGTTTGAATTATGTATTGTAAAGGCCTAGTCTGTATCCATTTAAACGAAGTAGAACTGTATATCACACAAAGTTGTTACCTGCATTTGCAAACACCAAATAAGCGAATGCACAAGAACAAGTTATGGGCTAAAGTATTACACCATACACTTCATACTAATGGTTCAGCACCTTATTAGTGGAGGATTCAATAGTCATATGTAATAAGTCTCTGTTGTTACACCTTGCTGCACTGTTGTTTTAAAGAAAGTCTTCATTTGTATTGGTACACCGCATAAATTTTCACTGACTAAAAGCTTCATAAAAATCACGAAACAGTTTCCTAAAAGTTTTATGATATACAGTACTTAGGAGCTGATACCTAATTTATTATAAGAAATATAATTTGGAAGTATTTTGGCTCTTGCTCATACTCGTATACGTATGAGAGGAAATGAGGATGCCATCCAAAGCAGAAGTTACATGTGCGCTGGCTTGATCAAATTCAGCCATTTTTATTTTTTCAGTGACTTTGTCAAGGCTTAAGTATACAGTTTTCAGGGACATACCCATTTTTTGTAAGATATGTTTATCAAGGACAGCCCCTCTCATTCATTTTGAACAATTATAGAGGGTCCCTGGTTTACCTGACAGCTGGGCCAGACTCTGTCAAGATGATGGGTTCTGTGACCTCCTAAGGTGCACTTTCACTGTGGCGTTTGGTTATGCATAATCAGTGCAAAATGTAAAAAAATTGTATATTTTTGTCATGAACAGTTTTCTTGCCTAAATATTTTACACGATATACTTGGTTACCTTTGGTTCTGACTCACTGTGTTCTATAAAGGGGAATTAAAGTCTCGAGAATAATTTATTTGCTTAAAATTGGCAGTCTTCTTACTCATCCACCTGTCCATAGTTTTCTTATTGTATATGTACATGAAGGCTGCTCACTTTTCTGGTTCTGTTAGTCTTGCCACTGCTGCTGCTTCTGGCCATGATCTAAACTAATGAGTAAGTAATTCTCATGCTTCAGAGCTAAAAGGAGTTTCAAGCTAGGGAGAATCATATTGGTATACCTAGTACTATGCAATAACGAGTTTCCAACTGTTATGGCTTAAAAGCACCATATTTATACTTAGTGTCTTTTATATCAAGATGTTCAAACATCGAAATATGAGTTTTGTTCATATTGCTTTCCCCACGCAAGCCAGCTGGTATTTCATGACAAGAACCCACGATGTTGGTCTCCTTTTTCCCATTTTTTCACATGCTGGTTGGTCCGTCATTCTTGGTAGTTTGTGGAATAGTTATCGATTTCACTCAGTTTCGTACCACGTTGAGCGTTCGTACATTTGGGTTTAGGTGCATTAATTGCCTGCCACTTTGCCTATATTGTGCTGGTCATTTTGCTTCCAGTTAGAGGTTTCTAAGGGAACTACGTATTGCTTTGCTTCAGAAGAGGATAAAATAACAGTAATATCGTATTGCTTTCATCACTAGTAATTTTAAGTCATTAAAAATTCCCTTTTCAAAAGCTTAGAATTTTTTGTGAAAATTGCTTTTTTTTTCGTCACTGATTGAAATAACAAGAAGAAATGAGGTTTATGTGACTTTTTAAAATCTTAGAGTGGTAAATTTCTAGATGTGGCTTTGGTAAATAGTTCCCATTTTTCATTCTAACCTTAAAATTAGAATCTCGTTTTTAGTGTAAGCATTAAAACTGAAATGCCTTTCAAATATTTTCCCTTATTTGAAATTTGGTTGGCTCTGTTACCTAATCAGCTAGTTCAACCTCCTTGTCATACATGTTTTATTCCCTGAACATAAAACTTTCAATCAGTTAAGTCCCCAAGTTATCGATATATATCATTCTGATTTGCTTGGAATCCAGTTTCAGCATGACGGCGAATTGTAGGCACGAAGTAGATGAGAATGAGGAAAGGCTATCGGCGAGCAGCAAATAGGACTGTATGTGCTGCTAAAATGATGAAGTGTATGTTAATCGAGTGCCCCAAGAAAGATGTCCTTCTGCTCCTGCATCAGGTAAAGTACGTTAACATTGCATCGTTCATTAGGAGGCATAATTCACTTATTCTTTTGAATTTTGTTTGTTGCTCTAATGCTACAGTGTTATCTCAGGTATGTGCAGAGGAGCATTCTGATCTTGTTTGGCTCTGGTGCATGCTTTAAGTTAGAGAGCACGATCTTATATCCTTAGAAGTAATTTTTTCGTTATTGAAAGAGGACAGATAATCAGCTTTTATCTATTTTACAAAAAAGTGCACAGAACCTGCACGGAAATATCAGTTATCAAACTTATTCCACGTCAGCATCAGATACCTTGCTGTGGAATTTTTATCCAACCAGTGAAGGTGCTCTGTAATGAGTTTTATTCTTATTTGAATATTGTGATACTAGATGAAAGCCCCAATTCATAGGTCCTAAGAGGAGCACTGTAACGTCCAGCCTACTGAACCATGCCTATATTAGTGTGCCTTTATTTCTTAATCGAAGAAGGTATTTATTTTGACAGCAAAATTTAGGAAACAGATTGAGGATACTTCAAGTATATGGTATTCAGCATTGTTGGGTGGTGCCCCTTGAGTGAGCAGGTGTTTGATACCCGTGGGCTGTTACGTTGCATTGGCTATTGCAGCCAGTGTTAAGTATTGTGGTGTGTGTATGGTACAAGGTATACTGAGATACCCTTACATATGACCACTGAGGCAGGCAGTCACGTCAGATACTACCATTTACGAGTATTCAGCATTCTGAACTAGCCAGGATAATGTACGAGTTTGATGGTCTTCCCGTTTGGTGAACTAGCAATTCTGTCTTCTTAATTATGTTGCCTAAATTTCTTGGATTTTTCGTACATGCGGACTTTGTTACCACTTTCTTTGTTTTTATTGGGTTTCGCCTCTTTCATTCTTCATCATCGTTCTGTGACTGCCCACAAGTTTGCCAAGTTCAGAGGGAATCCAAGGTGACTGGAATCCCCACATGAGTTTTCTCTATTGAGATTAGTTGGATTCGGTCAGTTCCTTTAAATCAAGGCGAGAAAATTACTACTCAACCTCGGAGATCTTTTCAACACTATAAATGCCAATTTTCGAATTCTCAAGGAAGCATTTCTGGAGCTTGTCATATCCTGAAACTGAAGATTAGTTTACAGTATTTTACCAACATCATTTTATGATGACCTTTCTTGGTTATAATTGTGATTCCTCATTGAGGGATGGCATGACTAAATTAGTTCTATTTCTTGCTGAAACTAGACCACAAGAGGAGGCATTTGTATTTTAAAGTATCGTATGTGGAATCAATATTTGTCATCATGCTGAACTCTCATTTTTTTTACAGGTATTAACGTGTAAACAATAATTCACAGAAAGATAGTAGGGTGGATTTTGACTTCTTTCTGTATCACCTTTCAGGAATATTATACAACAAAAAAATTTTTTTTTCAGGATTCTAACCTTGTGAGGGTACTTAACTCGCTGCTACATTGACTTCGACATTTCATGAAAGGGATATTGCAGTTCTGAATAAAAAGGTAATTTTAACACGAAAATTTTCAATTAAGTTTTATTTCAGTAAATTCCACTTATTTCTAAATGAAATTCGTAGTTTGACATTAAGTAATTGATATGCAAATTGATTTTGTACAACGTGCTCTAAATTAGTTTGTATGGAATTAAGCAAATTAATGCTTGTTTAAAGGAATTAAACTAATTAATGCTTGTTTAATTCAGGAAGGAGAGCAGGGTGCACTGTCATCGCACGTTACTAACACCTGGGAAGGAGTGTATGTAGCTCTTCACTGCCCTCAAGCCTTTATCAAGAACAACACTATTGAGCAAGGCTAGCCCTCCAAAAATCGTCGTCTTTCATACAGCTGGTAGTGTAGTTAACGCCCTCCTGAAGTGCCGGCCCGAATAGCATTAGTCAGGTTGAATAACAATATGAAGACTAAGGTGTATTCGTTATTGATAGTACATGGTAAAGCAATAACAAGAGTACATAGTTATGCAGTAACAAGAGTACAGAATCAGTCGCCTCTGACCAAAATAAGGACAACCTCGCACGTCATCGTCTGGCTGCTTTTTGTCGAGGTTAAGATCATTCGTCTTCAGTCAGTATTGGCCTTACCAGAGTAAAGAGAACAAGGAAGCTCTCTTAACTGTGATTAAGGGGCTCTTCACCTGATCTGTCCTAATCTCGACGACCCGACTGCGACCATGGCTTCTTGTTCCACGTATGGATGCAGCTCTAATGGGAGGCGAAAGGGAAATCCGAACGTGAAATTTGACAGTGACCCTTCGTTTCCTGGTTTTCTTTTATGTTAAGCTCCTAGCGGCGTCACAAACATGGACGGTATAACCCTGTACTCTATTAATCCTGGTTAGACCATGCTGTCGAGTACTCAGCCATGTTATGAGTTGGACCAGCCAGCCCCTCTTCCCCAAAGAACATTATATCTCTCAGCTCGTTGCAATGGAACTGCATGCAGTCAAGTCACAACCATCCTCCTTCTCTGCTGGAAGCAATGGAACTGCAGTCAAGTCACAACCATCCTCCTCCAGCCGGTTACAAGGATTTTGTGCTGTTTTTATAAGCACATGTATATTCTTGAGGTTGTCTTGACAACCCAATTTATTTCACAGCAGCAGCTGCTTACAAACATTCTGCAGAGTTCTCAAACAGATCACCCTACTTCGCTTGTTCCTAAAAAAAGAGAGAAAAGATGTATGAATAAATATGCTGGTACTGTATATGGTGTTTATTATAATAAAAAAGTTAATGAATTAATCCATTTGGTATGAATTTTCTTTTGGACAATAATAATTTGCACAATACAGTATATATAAATTTGGACAATAATTTGCTCAATACAGTATATATAAAGTAATACCTTTTCTGATCATCAAGTTCTGGCGACGGGCACTCCATAAATGAAAGGCAAGCACAACGTTTAGTAGTAGCAGAGGAAAAAATCCAGCCCTGAGCAGTGCAGCGCAGCTTTCTCCAAGAAATCTTGCAACTCCTAGGTAACGCTACCATTCTCCCAGCGGCAGATTGCACTTACGGAGTTAGCGTTCCTATCCAGGTGCAACACAAGAGTTACTGAGTAGGATCCATTATCTTCTGTACGCTGTGTTAAATGACAGGAGCTCTCGTATGTCTGCTGCTTTCACCAGATTTCTGCTTGTTCCCTGATGAAATAAAAATTGTGAGAAATAAAAATTTCTTGATGAAAATCCTAAATTCAAGCAGCATTATGGAGTTTAATTCATTAAGTTTTTAATTTTACCTTATCAGATTGTCAAGACCAGTGATCCTAGAGTACAGGTGAAGACAAGCTTCAGTATTGGTCCTTTGTCCTGGCACATAAAATGGGTCCTTGGTTATGTCGAGACCAGTGATCCTCGAGTACAGTTGAAGACAAGCAACAGCAGTATTGGGGCTTGGTCTTGGTACACAAAATTGGTTCTTGGTCCTGGCACACAACACAACACATTCATCTGAAATCTTGAGTCTTTCAGTTACAGACTAACCTAGAGTAAGAGCAAGAGCAAGAGCCCGTGCTAGTCAGGTAAATGAAATGGTTTTTCACCAGCAGTGACACAATCTAAAACGAATGAGGCTCTCAGGCTAGCTTAATCTAATGCTAAGAGCCAGGCAAATGGCTTTTCACAAGCAGTGACATACAATTTAAAACGAATGAGGCTCGTCTCACCAATAAAAACACAACCCTATTTATTGCACTTTTACTGACAACAGCTCCCAAACTATCTTACTAGCCATGTTAACAGGTATCACTTTACCCAGCATAAACTATTTGAGACTTTATTTGTCTACAAGGAACTGCAGAAAATGACTTGGAAGCATTTAGCCTACCCTGAATTCGTGTTAGCTATGTAAAATGCAAAATTTCAAAACCGATTCACACACTAAGGACATCCCCAGCGATAAAATGTTGCCTGTGTGGCTAATAATAGCTTAATAAACAGAAACCATTTGCCTGATGATAATGATAATTACTCCATATATGCATAATAATCTAAATAAACACAAAACTTTCCTGTCACCCTCAAAATTTTAAAACACTTTACGATACACAAATGTTGTCGTCAGGCCTTTACAAAGTACAGTCTGTCCCTGGGTTCTGAATAGTGATTAGTACACTACCTGTTTAGTTACCACTAATGTGGTGATACCCATTCTAGTGTAACTTTAAAGCAGAATTTGTATACAGTAAACTAGAAATAATCACAAGGTGAAAATGACAAGTTGAAAATTGCCAAGTATTACGTAAAGTGTGCATTAGTGACAGATTTTGAACGACTTGTCAGTAGTAGTCCAAATAGTTGACAGGATAAAGGTTAGTGACTTACAAAAAACTACTGTACAGTAAAATCTCGATTATCCCTATTAATAGACTAAATAGAGCAAAGGCCCTGTCAGAAAAGGGTGAAGTATCCTTACTCCCCCGAACTTGTCAAACCACAACTATAAACATTCAATATGCTTATAAACAACAGCCATCACACTTTAAACTGAAAAAAAAATATGCGGAAGGTAATTACCTACCCGTTTTCCCGTATTTGTAACAAAATATACCGAACAATACTGTTTGAAAAAAAAAAAAAACATACCCCTTCTTTTTTCTCTTGTAAATGACACACAATTCGTAAGCTATCTATGTTACACACAGTCTACTATGGTTTTATCACCACTGTATTTTTATACAGCAACTTCCTCATCAGCTGTTACTACATTGTATTATATACATGATACAAAATGTGTATGAACTATTGGCCCAGACTAGATGTTCCACTTACACAGTATCCATTTACGTTAGTCAACTTGGCTTATCACTGTATTTAAGATAAAGGCAATGGTAATGAAACTGATATTTTATTTATGGAATCCATTTATACTGTATTATCGTCTTGTTATATATCATCATCACAATATAAAAAAAACTAATCATCCACCACATGCATTTCGGTGGGCTAGGCTAATGGTACGTTCTCAAAATCAGCTTGCTGAGGCCTACCACCGAAATAATTAGTTAGTTAGTTAGTTATAAATTATTTGTTTAACCAGACCTCTAAACTCTTTTAGGGTTCTTCTCGGGCTGGAACCGAAATAATTAGGAGAATAATTCGGAGAATAATTTTGTTGTTACTATAAGAAACGGATTATTACTGGAATTACTATTTTTATTTTTGTACATAAACCAAGTGTAAAACAGAAAAGATAAACTAATATATGTTAAACTAAAATCCTTCAAATCGCAAAACAGCGGTTTCTCAATTCGGTTGTTTATGTCCGTACTTAGACGTTGTTTATACCAGTTATCCGGTATGTGATGACCATGCAATAGTACGTGGTTGTTAATTTATATAGAAGATGGTTATGGATTGTCACATAAGCCATAAATCTGGTAATCTTATTTGAAAGCCTAGATAATGTAATCAACCGAAAATAAAATTTCCCTCTGCACGTATAACTTTGTACAGTAGGATCTGCCGAAAATGAAGTTCGCTCGGTACAAAGACTAGTTTTGTGTTTTTACTTTTATTTATTTAACAAGGAGATGGGATTGCAAGCACGTTAAAAGAAGAAGAAGAAGAAGATGGGATTGCAGAGGAAAAGAGGTTAGCCTGACGTTATCTGGGCTATCAAAAATGCAGCTCACATGATACGCGAGATATATGATAAAACCAAGCGCCACGTGATATGTGAGATCGGATGATACACGGGTAGGCCTACAGTATGTGCGGTTCATTTGATAAATTTGCCTTTTTTATTTAGTGTTTGTTTACCGTGAATTACACCGAGTATTGCAACTTTCATATTGCGCTGTAGACTGGGCTCTTTAGTATGTTATTTCTAGGAACATTATTTAAAAATTTACCATTTTTTTCTATCTTATTATAGTCACTCATTTCTCAATATGTAATATCCCAAAACAGTGTGTGTGTGTGTGTGTATGTGTATGTGTGTGTGTGTGTGTAAAGCACTGTGTTTACATCTTTAGTAAATATGGTATTTCTCAATGATGACGTGTCCAAAGCAAATTCATTTTTAGAAAACTTCATACTAAAAAGTAATTAGTAATTTTCTGTTTTATTGGAATTAATTATTTTTTATATCACCTCATAATATCAAGGAAGCTTTACTTGTATAGTATGCCTGTGTGTGTGTGTGTGTGTGTGTGTGTGTGCGCTTACATCCACAAGTGGATTTTCACCAATGTTCATGACACCATCCAGCTGTGTTTCTTTGTTTTTTGTTTTCCTTAGTTGACTCAAATATGATTATCATGCATATCATAAATATGATTATCACGCATATCATAAATATGATTATCATGCATATCATAAATATGATTACACACATACCATAACAGTACACAAGAGAATATTTTATCACTGTTGATATTTCATCTCAAATATAATGTTCACATTCACAGTAAAATATTATTAAGAAGTATTTAAACTAATCCAAATTCGTCATGAATTTCATCATAGATGTTGGCAACACGATGAACTGTTTTTAACACTTTTCCCTTCCCTCAAATGGAAGGAAAAAGTGTGCGTGTGTGTGTATGTATGTGTGTGTGTATAACTAACTATACAGGCACACGCTAAGGGATACCGAATGGATTTCTCAGTCTCGTTTGGGCTGTAAATTTGATTGTTTTTTTTTTCCATCTTGTATACAGTGAAACTTATGACAAAAGACATAATGAAAAATGAGAAAATATTTTGTATAAATAAAACGTAAGAGGTATGAGTTGTTCTCTCCCTCGCTCTCCTTTGGGGTTGTGCTGGCTCCTTTCATTACAAGTTACAGTACAGTACTGTAATATCCTTTAATAAAATTTGGAAAAAATATAAACATAAAAAACATACAACAAAATAAGCTCTAATGAAGTCAAACACTTGCCCCCCTCTCAACTCACCCCACACTGCATTCTCACCCCCCCCCCCCAACCATGAAAAACTCTCCCTGGCCATCCACCTTCCAAAAGAACTCTTTCTCTGTGTATCTTCCTATAAACAGCCTGGTCCGCTGGTATAGTGGTTGGTGTTGTGGAACACCACTGAGATGTCACAAGTTTGCGGCTCGCCCAGGGCGATAAACAACCGCTGGCTCTGTATCATGATCAGTTACTGCTGCGGTGTGGGTTCTGCAGTGGGAGGTTGACACTTACATTATTTGGAAGCTTGAAGCTCAAGTCAATGGCCCCTGTGTGCTTGTTCCGTGTGAATAGGTTTCATCTACTGAAATAATAATAATAATAATAATAATAATAATAATAATAATAATAATAATAATAATAATAACTGCTGCTCCCCTCTGGTGGCGCCCAGCCTTCCAAGCTCCCCCCCCCCAACACACACATACACATTGGAAACTTTTCCTCCCACACCTCTCAAACCCTTTCTCAGTCTCTATGAGTGTAAGCAGTGTTACCAACATTTACTTAGAGTGTGCAGAAGTACCAACGATTGGGGAGTGTTTTTTTTTTAAAGTTTAAATTTGTGTAATATGTATATCTTTTGTCCCTGGAGTCCAGTTGTTTCTGGATAATGTTGTCTGGATAATGTGCATCCAGATAATCAAGAGATTGTTGTATTATACAAAGAATTAGATTTGACATTCAGTTTTAATTCCAGCACAATCACTAGTAATGCTAACTGCTATGTACTCCCTAAAAGAAAGCTGTCCATACATTCACATAACATTTTTCTCTTGCCTAATATAAAATATGCCATATTTCAATTTAAAGGTTGCCATCTGACTTCCTGAGTGCACTGTGCACAAAGTGCACCAGTATATTCAGCAGTGATTATGGTGCACCAGTAATCATTGCCATTATTACCAAACTGGTAACAATGACAGTGATTATTGGTAATTCAACTGACCACCTAGTCAGTGAAATAAGAAGAACCCTGAAGTGAAATCTATGAGTTATTGGTAACTGCCTTGAAAGGAATTATATACCGTTCTTACAGTATACAATAGTTATCCTCAAATAAATCATGTACAATATGAAGTGTAAATCTTGTACAAAGTAATATATTAATAATTTTGAGTTTCAATTCTACAATTTTAAGTCACATCCAAATTAAAAATCTTGTTAGTTACAAAGTCTAATCAAAACCAAGTTGTTCCAAGACGCTACTTTCACCACTGATAATGCTAATACAGTACTAATAATTAGGGAATCTAAGAGAGACTAACCACAAAAATAACAGCTACATGCATACATACAACTTCCATGACAGGAAGTGGACTGTCACTGAGGGAGTGATGTCAGCCCAGTTTGTTTTAACTGAAGATACCAGTAAGTCAAGTTGCTTTGTCATTTTCGAGGTGATGTCAGCCTAGTTTCTATTAACTGAAGATAGCCACGAGTTGAGTTGCTTAATGGCAGTCACTCATACATAGCCTACTTGTATGCCAACTGTAGCAGTCAAAGAGTAAGCCGTAAATAATCCTGATGAAAAGCCATTATCAACTGCAGACATGCAGTACCTTTATAATGACCTTAGAAAGAAAAAATAGAAATACACTCTGTAAATATTGAAGACAATATACAAACATAAGTGAACGGTAATGATGAAATAACTAAAAAAAAAAAAACTATGTCAATTTAAAAAATGAATCCTTCAATGCTAAAGTGCTTTCGTCTGAAAATTCTGGTAAAAAAATGCTCTTATACTAACATACTAAATTAAACTGTGGTTAAACAATTCATATATAATTCCATTCAACAAAATGCACATATCGAATGAGGTATCCTCATAAAAACATCATCATTATGAAGATAAGAAGTTTGATAAGTTTCGGGCTGTTAATTTGAAGGGTTGCTCTATTATACAATTATCGGACTTCAGGAATCACAAGTGGTTGTTACATGCCACTAAAGTCCGTATGCCCACTCAAAACGAAACCAGTCCTTACCAGCGAAAAAGGAACCTCAAGACAGTGGCTTGGCCCCCAACCACTGACCCGCCCCAGTTGAAATTCCCTTTGTAGCTAAACTTTTCCAAGTAGAGGAGGCGAAGAGGAAGAGGGAATGGGATAGGTTAAAATTTTGAAGAGATTTTGGAGGGTCATAAGTCTTGTGTTACTGATGATATGCACTATTTTAATATATTTACATGACAAGGATATTATACTATTGTTGAAAATTAAAACTTGATAATAGAAATTAGGCTAGTATTGAATATAAGGTTGAGAGGAAATTTACATTACAGCATCTGATACATTTGCATATAGTAAGAGTTGAAAATTAATTGAAAATTGGGCTCTACAGGTTTACTAATTACTAATACTATTATTTTCCTTCATTCACGTGGATATATACATTCGAGAATAGTATATTTTACCAGTTACAGAATTGGCACATTAGTTTTGTGTGATTTCCTTTGGCCCCCCAAAAAAATATCTTTGCCCCACCTAGGGGGCCCCCACTGATGGAATGCCAGCCACGCCACTGCCTCAAGGTGACAGTGGTAGATCACAGACTGCACAGGTATGCAAGAGATTGTAAACTGGGTAACCTGTCAGTGGGAAGGGACAAGCTATTTATATCTCAAAACTTAACATAACTTCCAATTCCATTACCCATTGAAGAAGACTTTACTGAAGATATAACAATCTCAAGAAAGGCAGCTACACAACATTTTGATACCTCTTCCAAACTAATGAATGTGAAAAAGCCATATACAGTCGTTCTTTGAAATTTGAATAGAGAAAAATAAGATGGCCATAAAGGGAGGCAAAAGCAACCTGCCACCCAAATGTTATTATCTAGTAGTCCTTAGCTTAGGGCCAGAGAAGTCTGTTTCTCCAGCGCACTGACTTTATTATTTCTTTTTAAAAAGTCTTGACTTGTTGCTTCGAAACGGCAGTTTAAAACATATTGACTGCAACACACTGCAGAATGACGACGAACCTCCAGTACCTTTATCTACATGGCAGATGCAGCAGGCCATCTCAACACAAGATGAGAGCAGGTTTGCAAGTGTGTCATGTGCCAGTTTCCTTAATCAGTCCAGTGAGTAACACTAACTTGACAGTGATCATGGACCTTTGTGACCTCTCCCAGTCACAATGACTATTAAATGGAATAAAAAGTTGCTCCTTGATTATTGTCCTAATAATGGTGAGCTGGAAAGAGGCATGACTAACTAAAGCAAGCTATCACATAAAGAGAAGCCTCCGTACGAAACCATTTACAAGAGGACACAAAAACATTGTAGGGCCTCTTTTTTATAGGCTTATATAAACCAAGTGTCTGATATTGGTATGAGGAAAACACCGCTCTCCTTCCAGTTCTCGAACATACAACTTCATGCAACAATGGCATTTAAATAGTAAGATCAGGAAAGTGCTATGCAAAACTGCCAACATTGCCTTGGAATGTATGACAAAATGGAAAATTTCACAGGAATTCTCCTTCAAAAAAAAAAAAAAAAAAAGTAGAATATCTTCTAAGGAAAGATACAAGCCAAATAGTAGATACTGTGTAATACAGCAAGTGCACACAAATGAATAGGGTTCAGCTTTCCTTGTATAGACAAATGTTTGACAGTGCCATGTTAAATGACGATCTTCACCAACGAAAAGTATCTAAGCAAAAATTTTGCATGATGCTTCCTGTCCAGTATGCACAGTACAATTAAGCTGTCAATGAAGAAATACATACTGTGTATCACTTCATGTTGGAAAATATTAATAAAATCATAAAATGCCTTAAGCGATTACTAATTTGATGATTAGTTTTAATTCTCACTCGAACCTGTGAGTTGAAAAAGCTTACTCCAGCAGATCTAAATTTATCAGACAGTTTGAGAAAATGTCCAACTATTTAAGAGATGCCAAGGTGAAAAGAACTTTCCTGTATTTCCATTTTGTTTACTTACTAACCAAAACACAGTGGCACGTGCAAACATTTTTCCTTGCTACCTTCATTTCTACTTCAGTGTGTGTCTATCTGAAAAAGACTTTCAAGATATTATTTTTTATTTAGCTAATTGCTAATGCTAGAATCTGTAAGCCAAGGACAAAAGGCCTTTTATAGCCTGATGAGAACTGAACTGCACTTAAATAGGGGGCCTCCATCCAAGAAACATAACTAGCTGTATTACCAATGCATAATTTCATGCTCTCTCTCTCACCCTGCTTCTAAATTGTGTCCAAAGCAATTAGTAGTTCCTTTAGAGGTACCTCAAGAAACCAGTCCATGTGGTGAAGAGGCTAAAACCGAGCTCTTGTAGCTATGAATGATATATAAACTATAAATGCAGTTGGCAGGGAATGAAGGGAAGATCGTAAGTACACCTTGCTTGTAGATGTTAAAATAAAAACTAAACTACACTAAAGGTGTTATGGGGATATGGAATTTTGCTATTATCATACTTTGGCAATAGCCAAGGCTGCGGCAATTGCTTTTGCTGGCTACACTTTATCACGAAATACCAACTAAATACTGGACTGGCATCAACTTGAATATCCAAAACATTTCTTCCCTTACTTCAGCTAATGACTTACCATATTGAAGATACAGTTTTCACCTAAAATGAAGTGTTTCTATATAATAAACCATCATATTATGTTAAATACTGCCTTACAACAATATTCTTCAAGTTATTTCAAGTTCATTAGGTAGATGTGCTAGTAATCAATCATTTGATTTCTCATGGAAACAAGGTAGGATGGGAAAAAAATTTTAAGTGTCTTTTATTGCCATCTTTCAGAACCACAAATAGGTAATAGGGAACAAACTACATTACCAACTTCATGAGGACTAACAAACTTTCAGACTTTGTTTAAATATTACTTCCTCGTGCACCGTGCAGTACTATATTGCTTCCCTTGTCTGCAACAGTGGTTAATATAATGTTGCCAAAACTGCACGCTTAAAGATATAAACATTTCTAATTACTGTCTTTAATGAGATCATTCTGATTATCAACACATTAAATGGCCAACATTGAATAAAAAAAAAAAACGTTCATATCTGTTATTGTTGCAAGAGCATACACCCGCGCACACCATCTTGATATGTTACCACAACTTTGTTCTGTAAAACCAGACTGGTGATGACCTGCATTCTAAAATACAAATATTTAGAATGCACTACTCTAAAGCAGAGATATACACTTAACTGAGGGTTGCCCTCAATTCGATTCTCAATTATATAAAATCTTTTCTCTAAACCCTGTATTTCAAGAATATTACAGGAATTTGTTAGTTAGACCATCTTAGACAATGTTGCAGGAGTCAGGAAAATGTTTCCCCCTCTAATGGAACTGCCACAGATTTATCCAATTCAGTGGTCAATGTACTGTAGGTACGAGAGAAACGAGTACTCTGATTAACTATTGCTAAAGCAACAGGAGGAATATTTCAACAGATATAAAACTAAAAGACAACAATAATGTCTCTTGTAAAGGTACATAACCACAACTGCCATAAATTTATCCAATTCAGTGGTCAATGTAGGTACGAGAGAAACGAGTACTCTGGGAAACTATTGCTAAAGCAACAGGAGTAATATTTCAACTGATATAAAACTGAAAGACAACAATAATGTCTCTTATAATAGGGTAGGTTTCAAATCTGTACCCACTTCCCCTACCCCAATCCCCCTTCCCCATTCCCTTTGTAAGTTATGTGGTAACCTTTTGACCGATCTAGACAAAATTTGGCATGTGGCCATCATTTGACCCAACTTAGATAGTAGATTAGGTTTAAGACCCGTAACCCCTTCCCCTTCCCCCACCACCCTTTCCCCTTCCCTTTGTAACTTGTGTGTCATCTGCTTGACCGATCTAGACAAAATTTGGCATGTGGCCATCATTTGACCCAACTTAGATAGTAGGTTAGGTTTCAGGCCTGTAACCCCTTCCCCTTCCCCCACCACCCTTTCCCTTCTCCCTGTAACTTATGTGGTAACCAGTTGACCGACCTAGACAAAATTTGGCAGGTGGCCATTATTGACCGAACTTTGATACTAGGGTAGATTTCAAACCTGCATCTTCTTCCCCTTCTCCTTCCCCAGTCCCCCTTCGCTTGGTAACTTATGTGGATAAGTAATCTCTGGATAAAATGGATAGTCAGCACAGTAATACCTGGATAAAAGGGAGAGTCAGCACAGTAATGTCTGGATAAAATAGTCACCACAGTAATACCTGGATAAAATGGACAGTCACTATAGTAATATCCGGATAAAAGGGACTGTCACCACAGTAATTCTTGGATAAAAGGGACAGAGAGTACAATAATAACTTGATAAATGGACAGTCACTACAGTAATATCTGGATATATGGGGCAGTCAGCACAGTAATATCTGGATTAAATGGACAGTCACCACAGTAATACCTGGATAAAAGGGACAGTCAGCACAGTAATACCTAGATAAAAGGGACTGGTAGCACAGTAATACCTGGGTAAAAGTGACAGTCAACATAGTAATACCTGGATAAAAGTGACAGGCAGCACAGTAATACCTGGATAAATGGGACAGTCACCAGAGTAATACCTGGATAAAAGGGACAGTCAGCAGAGTAATACCTGATAAAAAAGACAGTCAGCACAGTAATACCTGGATAAAAGGAACAGACAGAACAGCAGTGCCTGGATAAATGGGGCAGTCACCACGGTAATACCTTGGGGACAGTCACTACAGTAATATCTGGATAAAATGGAAAGCCAGCACAGTAATAACTGGATAAAAGGGACAGGCAGCACAGTAGTACCTGGATAAATGGGACAGTCACCAGAGTAATACCTGGATAAAAAGGACAGTGAGCATAGTAATACCTGGATAAAAGGGGCAGACAGAACAGCAACAGCAATGCCTGGATAAATGGGACAGTCACCACAGTAATACCTTGTGGACAGTCACTACAGTAAAGTCTGGATAAAATGGATAATCACTACAGCAATACCTGGATAAATGGGACAGTCACCACAGTAATGTCTGGATAAAAGGCACAGTCAACACAGTAATACCTGGATAACCGGAACAGTTACCACAGTAATACAGTAGATGGGTAAATGGGACAGTTACCACTGTAATACCTGGATAAAAGGGGCAGTCACTACAGTATTACCTGGATAAATGGAAAAGTCAGCAGAGTAATACCTGGATAAAAGGGACAGACACCACAGTAACATCTGGAGGAATGGGACAGTCACTACAGTAATACCTGAATAAAATGGACAGTCAGTTCAGTCATATCTGGATAAATGGGACAGTCACCACAGTAACATCTGTATAAATGGGACAGTCAGAAAAGTAATATTCGGATAAAATTGACAGTGTCGTAATTTTTGGATAAAAGGGACAGTCACCAAAGTAATTCCTGGTAATATCTGGATAAAAGGGACAGTCACCACAGTAATACTTGGATAAAAGGGATTGTCAGCACAGTAATACCTGGATAAAAGGGACAGTCAGCACAGTAATACCTGGATAAAAGGATGGTCACATCAGTAATAAATGGATAAATGGGACTGTCACTGCAGTAATATCTGGATAAAAAGGACTGTCAGAACAGTAATACCTGGATAAATGGGACAGACAGTACAGCAATACCTGGATTAAAGGGGCAGTCACTACAGTAATACCTGGTTAAATGGGACAGTCACTACAGTAATACCTGGATAAAAGGGGCAGTCACTACAGTAATACCTGGATAAATGGGACAGTCAGTACAGTAATACCTGGATAGAAGGGACAGTCACATCAGTAATACCTGGATAAAAGGGACAGTCACTACAGTAATACCTGGATAAATGGGACAGACACTACAGCAACATCTGGATAAATTTTGAAATGTTTCATACTGAGATATCCACTTCCAACAGAATAAGTTGGTAGCCAGTTCTTTAATCATTTAATAAGCCCACGCTAGACTACTGCAAAAAATGCCATCTACTGAAATGCAACTTGAATGCCTTTTACAAAAATGGTCCACTTGTAACAAGTGCCATAAGGACTTACTTCTGTATTTCTTTGAACTTCATAAATCTGAACAACCTTTGTAATACGCCACTCTGACACAAGTGAATAGTTACTGTGATATTAGTATAAAATGGTTCTCCTGTTATCATCAGAGTTTGTTTATACACTGGGTATAGTTTCTTACGAATGATGGCTATTTCACCATAACTGAAAATCAGCATGAATAATATGGCTTAATTATCCTGAGAATGATGCAAATGACAATATGCAATGTAGATAGACAAGTCTAAACTTATATATTTTTTTTCAAATACAATATTGCAAAATATAGAATTTTGCAAGTTCCTAGTAATTTATGTAAATAAGGAACTAAAGGTCTTTGAATGACAATTTCACAAGGTTGCATCCCACCTTATCTTTCCTTTTTCCTAACCTAATGCAATGCACTATGTCTTAAGTGACAGGTACAACCCATAACTTGGCCTTTAGCAAAGGCATGGGTGCCAAGAGATGACATTTGGCCCTCCTAACATGACCTATGGTGTTTCATCCTCGCTGAACTAGGGAAATGTAGTTACAAAAATAAATGCACAGATGGAACCATCTCAGTCCCTGATAAAGGGTAATACACCTACAAAGGGGTGATGCAAAGATGAGGCTACATTGGTCTAGGCTGAAGCCCATTTATATATATTCATTAATACGCATGAACATGTATGAAAGCCTGTTCTCTTTATGAGCACTCATACATCATATATCATATATCATACTAAATCAAACTATAGGCCACTGTTCACAAAATATTACCAACAAAGCATTACTAACTTTACTTAAGGTATATAGTTCCTAATTACCACTGTCATACTAAGCAAACCAACTGTTTCACTTGCTTTGAGTTAAAATATCAAGGCAGCTCTTAGCCTAAGATAACACTGACCAAAAACTAGTTTTCAGTGAGGCCAAGTAACAGGTAGCTTGTGACATAACTAAAATTTACAATTGTTTTTTCAAGACAGCCTAGATGAAGATTAATAAGCAAGTTTACAAATATTATGATAGTAACCTAAAATCAAAGAGTTTTTAATTTTTACCCAGAAATGTAGAGTAACGGTACCCTACCTGCAATAAAACATGGTCACATTCCATTAGGTCTAGGCCTATTTATGAGGAATACATGTATATAAACAGTTGTTTTCCTTACCTTTTGTAGGTTGATGTATTACTCTAGCAAGACATTTATTGCTGTATACAGATAAATCGCCGTAATCTGCATACTACGAGGAAAAACAATAAATTCCGCCCTCCTATGCGGATTAGGGCCCGGGGTGATCGAAGGAGCAGGCGAGAGGTGACGGACGGTAATCGGTAAATTTTCCTGTCAGAATAGCCAACCGTAAATTATAAGAAATACTATCTAACCACTAAGTGGTTAGACATACAATATATATGGGTTTATCATATTTCAATCAAATCATTAGATAAATATGTTATTTAGAAATTTTAAAATACGTCATATCCTCGGAAATCTGTTGTGCTGGTACCCCTGAACTGGGCAATGCTACAAGCACGGAAGTATGATCAGTCGTATCTCGAAAAGAGCCCAACAATTGATTCCTTATTTCTAATATGAATAAATAAATAAGTATATATATACATATATATACATATATACATATATATATATATATATATATATATATATATATATATATATATATATATATATATATATATATATATATATTTGAAATGTAATATTTACTATATAAGATCAGTTGCTGAATGAATGTTTTACTTTTATGCAAGGAACAACACTTTCACTATACCTATCTAAATATTAATGACTAAAGACTTGAACCAGCCTAGTAATCAATATTTGGGATATATGATATCAAACCTATTCAACTCTTTTATCCGATTAAATTTGCCCTTTTTACTATTGAAGGAAAATTTCCTTTAACTTGGTATTTATATACTTCTACTGAGATGGCTTCCTAATTCGTATATAATTTTGGTCTCCGCTATGCTATGCTCATCTAGTGACAGCGAGAGTGACTCCAAAAGCAGAGGCAAGCGTAAATAGTAATTGGCAACTTTTTCTTTCACAGAACACATTATCTTCGATTTTGCAAACTAGAATTTATCAATTTAGTAAGAAATATAAATTTAAAAAATAGATACATTTTCTGGTAAGAGGTTATTGATAAAAATAAAAATAACTACTACCAAATTTGTATGACAAACTTAGCGAAAAAATAACTGTCTCGAGTTTCAGATTTTACACAAAAACATTCTGCAAAATTAAGTTTAAAGGATATTACAATAGCTATTCAATTCGTATTTAGACTAAACAATGTTAATTTTGCTTAAAAATGAGAAATCTTTAAGGTGTTTTGCTGATAAAACAAGAAAGCAGATTCAGTTCTGAACGGGAACCGAGCTAAAAAAAAAACAGTTGCATTCAATAAGGTATTTAGTTGAATAGCAGTTTATGACCCTAAATTTTTAATTTATGAGATATTAAACAATATAAATATATCTAACTTGAAGATATCGATTATTCAGTTTATTTATTGGAAGAGGGAAAGGGGAGGGGAAGGGGATATGGGAGGAAGGGGATATGGGAGGGAAGGGATATGGGAGGGAAGGGGATATGGGAGGATGGGGACGGGGAAGGGGAAGGTGAGGGGAAAGGAAGAGGGAAGGGAAGGGGAAGGGGAGAAGGAGAGGGAAGGAAGATGGAAGGTGAGGGGAGGGGAGGAGAAATGAGAGGGGAAGGGGGAAGAGGGAGATGAGGGGAGGAGGTAAGGGAAGGGGGGAGAAGGTAAGGGGGGGGGAGAAGGTAAGGAGGGGAGAAGGTAAGGGGAGGGGAGGAGGTAAGGGGAGGGGAGGAAAATGAGAAGGGGGTTGAGGGGAAAGAGGAGGGGAGTGGTGGAGGAGGAAGGGGTAATGGAGGGAAATGGGGAAAGGAGGGAGGGGGGGGAGGGGAGGGGAGGTGGAAGGGGAGGAAGTGGAGGGGGTGGAAGAGGAGGGGGGAGAAGGGGAGGAAAGAGGGAAGGGGAGGGCGAGGACACAGCTAAATTAACACTTGATCATGTGCTCCGGAAGGGGGAGGGGGAGGGGAAGGGAAAGGGGAAGATACGGGAGGGGAAGGGGAGAGGAGGGGAAAGGCGAGGGAAGGTGGAAGTGTGGGGATGGAAGAAGGAAGGGGGGAGGACACAGCTAAATCAACACTTGATCGCATGCTCCGGAAGGGGGAGGGGGAGGGGAGGGGAAGGGGAAGGAATGGTAGAGGGAAGGGTGAGGGAATGGAGGACGGAAGGGGAGGAGGAGGACACAGCTAAATTAACATTTGATCGCATGCTCCAAAAGGGGGAGGGGAATGGAAGAGGGAAGTGGAGGAGGAGGAGGGAAGAAGAAAGGGGAGGGGAGGACACAGCTAAAGTAACACTTGATTGTGTGCTCCGGAATGGGGGGGGAAGCAGGGAGGGCGGGAGGGGAAGGGGCTGGAAGAAGGAAGGGGAGGGGAGGGTGATGGGTGGGGGAGGGTGGATGGAAGAGGGAATGGGGAGGGGTAGGACACTGGTAAATTAGCACTTGATCGTGTGCTGGGGAGGGGATGGAAAAATGAAGGGGACAGGGGATGGTAGAGGGAAGGGTGAGCCAAAGAAGCTGTGAAAAATCCGATGAGTTTCATACAAATCCTGAGATACTGGGAGAGGTCATTGTAGGGTCGCCGTAGGTCACTGCTAACCTACCGATCATGCAAGGTTGTATTGTCACCGGGATTGAGTAACACTGCAAAATTTCAAGTCTATCGGACGAGGGGAACAGGTCGAAAATTGAGTTACAAGATTTTACGACAGACAGACGCAGAAGTCAAGTTAAATAAAAGCCTGTAATAAAAACAAAAATATAGTAACTGACAATTTTTTCGTTTGCAAAGGCGACATTGCCTTCGATATTACATAAATGTACCAAATTCTGTCAAAGCGGGACAGTGTCAGAGTTGCATAAAACTGATTAATTTGTTTTCAGTCTCAAGTTGAGCCATTCTTAGGACGAAAACTATTGAAACAAATACAAATGAATATAATGACTTACTACTCACGTGTAATCACGCTCGAACAACAAAACTATTATCGTAAGTTGAACATTCTGAAAAAAAAATATATTATCGAATACCCTGATTGAAATAGTTAAGTAGTTAAACAAAAAATTAGTAACTAGTGTAAATAAAAACGTAAATCTTAAAGGTTCTCTGCTAGCTTATTTTGGTAAAACAGGAGGCAGACGATTCTCCAAAACTGACAGGGTTAAAAGCAAAACACAAGTTACGTCTATAATTCGTCAATCAGACAATGCAGTAAACTTAGATAGCATCAAAATAATTCGTTCTAAACACTTAGCAATATCGAAAATTCGTCTTAAAAAATCTTCATGGGTTTATGTTCTTGTAGATTCTGCCAAACGGAAAGCAGGTGAATTCCTAAAAGGGAGACAAAACTTTTGATTAATTTAAGTAAGATGAAAGGCTGCTACATTGTACAAGGTTGGCATTACCACACGAAATACGAAATGGACATTTATAGTTAGAGTGTATTAGTTTTCCACAATAATTTCAACATTGTTTTAAGTTCGTTCCCTTTTATCTTTATTCCCAAGAACCAAGTATTAAGTTTTAATTCATAACTAATTAATATTGCACATATCTAGCTATTTTTATGCGTGCTTAGCATGAATATTGATAATCAAATCAATATATTTTTTATTGCATTTGCGCTCTGTAATTACAATGTCCCGACCAATATTATTATTATTATTATTATTATTATTATTATTATTATTATTATTATTATTATTATTATTGGTAGTAGTAGTAGTACAAGAAGCAGAAGCAAAATCATTAGAGGAAACTAATGGAGAGAGAGAGAGAGAGAGAGAGAGAGAGAGAGAGAGAGAGAGAGAGAGAGAGAGAGAGATCAAGGACTAATAAATGCTGTACAGATATTTTTAAACATCAGAATAAACCTATACAATAACTCGTTATACCATGTGGCTGGAATATCACTTTCAAGCACTTACGTTAATCCTGCAATGCAAAATTTTTGGGATAAATCAAGCTTGTCAGTTGCTTATACATCAAATAGACACGATGCAAGGAGTATCAAATACTAGAAAATCTTTTGGGAGATGCAGAAGCAAAGCTGTTTTATAATCTTTAGTGAATATATTACTCAGTACTCGGTAAAAATGAAGTTTAATCAGACGGTTTATAATAAATCGGTGGATTCGCATAAGAATTTATTTCATTTGAAACTTACCGTAAGAAATTAAATTTTTCACGGGCAAAATACATAAAATTCTCATTTTTACCATCTTCATGGAAATCTGGTTCTTCGTATGTAGATATTAAAACGATAAAACTTCTAATCATGTACAGGTAATGCAAGACAATTTAGACCTGTTTTGAAAAAAAATCAGGCCTAATAAAAAAGATATGTATTCCAGACGTTTTTACACAATGCCCAACAATCCAGTGACAGGCTTAAAAAGAAATTAAGTGCTTGTAAGTAGTATGAACGTTCGCATTCAGCTTAATTACTTTTATTTTATAGTAGTACTATCTACCTGAATCCAATGACAGGGTTAAATAAAAATAATGTTTTCGTAAATAGTAGGAATGTTGTTATTCGACTACATCGCATTTACAGTAGTCATTTTGCTAAAATTCCTCACCTGTCGAAACATTAATGATACTGTCGCTGGTCTGCATAATGCAAAGTTCCTTATTAGTTCCGTTTTGAACGAAGGTTAATGAGAAGTAAACAAACCGAGCCTTCTTTTGGTCGTAGTGCTGGAGACTCAGTTCTACACAACGCAAAGGCGTCCAAATGTATAACACCGTCAATGGAAAATTGAAACAGAATACGCTAAAAATTCAGAATTAATGGAAAAAACTTCCAAAGAAACATAACATACATCTCCTGATCATACCCCAATTTATTAACAGATTATTCAAGTGATTATTTCTTTTCAAAGATTTTACCCACAGGACAAGCTATTAGAAAATTAGAATATAACACTTAATAATGGTAGTTTAGTTGAAAAAATGCTTTTTCGAGTCATTCGCTTATTTTTGTTCTCATTGCGAAAACGTGTTTTCTGACACCGTCTTGACAACAATCTTAGGAATGATCAAGGCGTTTCACGTTGGGAAATTAATCAAGTAACAACACCATTACCGAAAGATTTAATAATTGCTATCTCATTCCGTTTTGAAAGAGAGAGAGAGAGAGAGTGGTGGATGGAAGAGAACTTTATTATGAAAGAAAGTAAAGAAAGAAAGGGAGAGAGCTGAGAAGAAGGGCAGTTATTTTTAATTCTTTTAAAGTTTTTCATAACTCACTAGCAATGTTTATACATCATTGAGGAGAAAGCCAAGGGGTGAGAGGCAGAGTGTGAATTTGCTGTAAATGTGTGTGGATGAGAGAGAGAGAGAGAGAGAGAGAGAGAGAGAGAGAGAGAGAGAGAGAGAGAGAGAGAGAGAGGAAACGTAATTCTGCTTTAAAAGATTAGGTTGATTGTCCATTATAGAATCTAAGTATCAATCCATTCATTTGCCAAATGATGTACTCAGGTTGACAACTCGAAAGATCAAATTACACCAGTCAGTCAACAGACTGCTGACTGTGTCTCACTTCCCGATCTTGGTAAGCAGAACAATTTTGTAGAAATTCAACGATGTAAAAATGCTGCGACAGAGATCGTTCACTACCGACGTTATTAATAACCCAATAGGAGTCCCTGTCGTTCCTTTGCGGTATATGATAAAAGTCACGTCGTCAACAAAGTGGTGACGTTCAATGACGCGAAAGCAAATAATTTACCAGTTCAGCAGACTAAATGGTCTGACACTAACCCTGCTCCCACTCACCCCCAACCCCCACCCTCTTCCAGCTCCTTGTACTTCACTCAAAAACGTTTTTGAGTACGTTACTCTGTGATTTGATAGCGTTTTTTTTTACACGAAGAAGCAAATAAAACCCCATACCCCAAAGCCAAATCAAAAAGTCCTTCAAAAGGAGGCATCGTGCTTACCCCATACAAAAATGGGAATAAAACCACGTTAAAAGAAGAAGAAGAAGAAGTAATAAATGCGTAGCGTTATAAAAAAGGAAGATGTACATATATATAACAGAATAATATCCTTTTAAACTGAATCCTCAATAGGAACTCTTGACATTTATGGATACCTAGGGAATTACATTTTCGGAAAAAAATAGAAATCCAGCGAAATGTAGCAAAACTTTTTAATCAGCCAATGATTTTGTTGTAATGGACGAAATTTGTTATCTGCTAAGACGATGCTGAGTATAATGAACTAGATAAAACGGTGAAGTCACTCTTGAATCTTTTGCGTCTTTATTTTTTCATAAACAGATATCATCAGTCAATCCCAAGGTGACATCTCTAGAAGCTGCTATCAATTGCGCCTTACCTTTCTGCAATTTCCTCACGTCTCTCTTCGGTGTTATTCAATGTATAATTAATTTATACACCCATCATCATCACCTGAGGACGTCTTTTTTTCGCCATAAATGGTGATACCATTCTCCTGAGTCCCACTGTGGAAAATTACCGCCTTTTTTGGCATGATCTCAAGAATGTGGTCTCATCAAGAATCGTATTAATAAGCCACGTATTATTCCGTTTAATGCTCTTTCATCCGTGGCATCTGCTCTCTCTGACTAGTTTTATCTGGTGTAATGCTATCTGAAGTCATATCTTCTCCTGAATGCAATTTCTGAAAGGCCTCGGTGCACAGAACCCCTTCCAGAGAGATGACTAGAAAATGAAAGAGAGGGAATTATATATATATATATATATATATATATATATATATATATATATATATATATATATATATATATATATATATATATATATATATATATATAATATATGTGTGTGTGTGGTTATAATTGCCACAATGCCCTCTTAAATTCTCGAATTCTTCGCGCTTTTGGGATACTCTTGTCACTACAAAGCCTTGGATCCAAGTGCAAGACATATGAAGCAATTATGATGTCCGGTAGCGGGAAACGAATCCGCCTCCCATAATCACAACGAGGTCACGTTGGCGACCTGACCTGGCTGTGATTATGGGATGAGGGTTCGTTTCCTGCTACAGGACACCATAATTGCTTCACGTTTCTTCCACTTGGATACAAGGCTTTGTAGTGACAAGGGCATCCGAAAAGCGCGAATAATTCGAGAAGTTAAGAGGGCATTGTGGCTATTACAATTACACATGTATCTGGTAAAAGTGACTAATAGATTATATATACGAGATATATTATAAATATATATATATATATATATATATATATATATATATATATATATATATATATATATATATATATATATATATATATATATATATAAAATATACATACATACATATATACTAGTAGAGCCTCGGTGGTTTTGTCGGTATTGCAGCGGAGGTCTGTGGCGCGGGTTCAAATCCGCAGCCGACTGGTCAGTGAAGGCGGACAATTTGCTATCCGTGTAGACACCCCGGGATTACGTATGTAATCAACGGATAGGTTTGCTGAAAAGCAAATGGGTGTTACAGACTAATACACACATAAACAAAGCCACTCCAACATCTAAAAAACATAACTTACACCTCGCACGTCTCTAACTGTCGACCTACCCGCCCAGTTCTCCTCGCTGCTTGGGAGAAAGGGAGCTGGGGATTGGCACGATACACGTACACATCGTTACCGGGGTCTAAGCGATGTCAGGCAGGGCAGCCGATCGAGGCTACGGCCTACCCCAACACCAAATCAAAGTACTTCGTAAAGAAGGCATCGTGCTTACCCCATATAGAAAATGGGAAAAAAGCACGTTAAAACGATGAAAAAAAACATACATATATACTATTATACATATAAAGCGTGTGCGCAATATATCAAAATATAAATTGCATGCATATATCTACACAATGTTTGCGTATATAAAAAGCGATTCAAATGCGTTGCTAAAAAGTCACTCGTGATCGTTCTCGTGCAAATGATACTCCATCACCGATGAACTTCGTCCTTGTAACTGAATCAAGGACGACCTATAGTGGCATCACCTTGTGTAACGAGTCCCACCTAATTTTGGCTACTGCATAAGCACGTTTACAAAACACCAAATGTAGAACATGGCTGCATTCCCTGACGAACCTGAGGTAAGGTAAAAGTTACCTGTTGCCTGTCTTTCTTGTCCTGGCTGCGTTCATGAAGGATTTTAATGACGGTGGGGTTTAAGTCGGTGCTATAAGTTTCCAAAAAACAAAAGCTCATGACGAGGTTAAAAGCATTTTAACTGAGTTTTAAGGTTTCCCAGTAACGAAAGTTAAAGCAAAGGGCACAGTCACCCAGTCCAATTTCACTGTCTCCTAACAGTCAGTTGAAGTCAAGGGACATTTACTTTTAAGAATAACGTCTTCTAACTGCCAAATGAAAGACAAGAATAATTAATCTGTAGTCAAAATTTGAATTTTTCCATAAGTAAAGTTTAGCACTATGAATAACAGTTGATTTTAAAACGAATGGCAACAGCACTGAATGTGCAATCAGAATTTAACGCCTTCCAAAAGTGATATTTAGCAGAGTTAAAACTAGTGGGAAATATTAGTCCAAGTTTATAGTTTCTCAACAGAAAACTTAGAGATAACAGTAATAATTTCATAGTTGCAATTTATCGTTTCCAAACATAAAAATTAAGAAATTATAATGAGTTATAGTTGAAACCACACAGCTCTAACAGTACAGTTAAAGACATGGAAAAATTTAACAGCGGAATTTAGTGTTTATCAATAATAACAACAGGATGATAAATTTATAATCGGATCTCACCGTTCACCTACAATAAAGTTAACGGGTAAGAGATTTACATTCGACGTTGAACGTTCCCCGACAGAAAAGTGATAGAAAGATTAAAATATATACCCAGTCGAATCTTCAAGTTTCCCGGCTTACCAGCAAAATCAAGGAAAATTGCGTATGAAATGAAAACTCCCAAAACATGTATCAT
The DNA here is from genome assembly GCF_040412425.1 of Macrobrachium rosenbergii. Taxonomy (NCBI): domain Eukaryota; kingdom Metazoa; phylum Arthropoda; class Malacostraca; order Decapoda; family Palaemonidae; genus Macrobrachium; species Macrobrachium rosenbergii. Next base: position 28,950,810 of record NC_089783.1, on the reverse strand, counting down.
TCAAGTAAGCTGTCAGATCGTGTTAAATGTGAAGTAAGTAGCAGTTTTGTGGGTATGGGCAAATGTTTCGGTTAATAAAGACAATTTTTTTTCAGAACGTTGAAGCCTCTCTTCAACTGTCAGCCGTTTGATAATCATACTAATACACTGATAATAGTGATTTCAATAATAATGCTAAAGAACAAAGAAATAGTGAAAGACGGTGAAAAAGGTAAAATACTGAAAGCAAATAAGAAAGGGACTTTCCCTAGAAATAACAAATGTAATAAGCTTTATTATGATACCTTTCACCCTACTCAAGTTTACGATCTTCATTTATCATCATATACAATTTTAAGCGTCTGTTTCTAGAAATGTCGAGTAGGATTTGCGAACTGAGCTGAAGCAAATATCTGTCACCTCTGCATAAAAAAGATCTGCGTCAAAAGTCATCATAACGTTTGGTCAAAACTCAAAACGAAATTTGCATTACCAGAAAAAACATTTGCGCGTTCCTAATACGTTCTCGAACAGTTTCATTCTCTCTTTTCCTGTCTCGGTGACCACAGTGTAACATAAAACTAGTCTCTCTCTCTCTCTCTCTCTCTCTCTCTCTCTCTCTCTCTCTCTCTCTCTCTCTCTCTCTCTCAAAACTCATGTCAGGTATAACTGCATGAGGTCTCCTTTGATACCTCAAGTTTCAAATACGGGGAGTATTTTAGGATCCCGGGCCGTGCCCGGTTCACGGCGCCCACGGACGGGTTATGTAGAGACAGCACATCCTAACTTTGAACTTTATAAATACATTGTAATTAATAACAAGACAAACTAACAAACAAATAAATCTTTCTTTTATTTCATCCAGAACTCTGGGTTTCTCACGGATTAGGATGTAGGAGGTAAATATCCTACGATCCTCGAAAGAATGTGCCGTTTGTTCGGGAAGGAGAGGATGGGTCCTTTGTACAAGGAATGAATTATGGATGTCTTTCGGAAGAAAGTAACTGATACGTAATGAATTAACACCCCCTCCTCTCTCTCTCACCCACACCAATCCACCTACACACACACACACACACACACACACACACACACACACACACACACACATATATATATATATATATATATATATATATATATATATATATATATATATATACATACATATATATACATTCATATATTTATGTATATATATGTGTTTATGTATGTATACATTTTTCCTCTCTCTCTTTTTCTCTCTATCTGTGTAAACATATACACCGAGACATAACACGTTGATTTCTCGCCCACCATTTCTTTCGGGTTGCTTTGAATGAAAATGAAAAACTTATGCTGTACAGAGCACGCTTACCTTTCTCAATGAATAACCATCAACAATGTCAACACCTTGTCTTGAGCAGTACACCTGAGGTTATGAAGAAAATGAAAGTGTATTGTGCACTGAATTTCTTCTTTCATCTTCGTTTTCTTTTTATTTATGTATGTTTATTAATTATGTATGTATGTATGTATGTATGTATGTATGTATGTATGTATGTATGTATGTATGTATGTATGTATGTATGTATGTATGTATCAAACCTGTACTGTCAGCCATAAAAAGATTATTCAACCTAACAAATTTTCAACTTTTTGTGTCTTTTCGTAATCACTCACAATACCCATTTTTATCACCTAAGGCCCCGAATAGTCCCCTGAACATCTTTCGACCCAGGAAAATCGATCCATATTGTAAATATTATGACCCAGAAATCTTGGATTCAAGAACTCCCTTTAATCTGTGACCCAGAATAGTATTTTTTAGATTTTTCAATTTCCTATTCATTATGACCAAGGACAACACCTGAAACTAGTTTCCTACTGGTGACCCAATGTACATACAATGTACATACAATGTACATACATATATAGACATATATGTATATATATAACAGGCATGAGCGTGTGCATACTTCAAACATTTCACAACAAGTAATCAAAACTGACTGTAGAGCACAACTACTGTATATAGTCCAAGCCTTTCCCTGAATCAGATCCCTTCCATAGGAACTAGAAGCACACGGTGTCAAATGAATGGTCAGCAGGAAAAATATATCATCAACAGAACAGCATTTATGCCAAGTGGAAATGGTCTAGATTTTAATGGCTTCTGACACTGTGACTCATTGTCTGGTGTGGCTGATGGTAACTGAGACAGTGCTCTCAGAGCAGAAAATGCCAGCGTATTTAACAGAAACTGACATCGAGCTCTATTTCATTCCCTAAATGAAGTTGAATGAATGAGTGAATGAATGAATCACGAAATTTAGTCTATGGGTCTAAGCACTGGGTCACTTCCAGTCATTCTTTGCTCTAGGCAGCTAAATGAGGGAATTACAGTGGTTTGGCAGCAATGTAAAGAGGTCTAAAAAATAAATATGTTATTCAACGATCTAAAGGTGAAACTGGGACAAAACCCACAGTTGCACTAAGAAATAATAGTGACAGAGACTGGACAGCAAGAACAAAGAAAGGAAGAGGGTGTGTAGGTAAAGTAAAAGTTTAAGAAGTTGGTGCAGCTAATGGGTCACAGAGACACTACGAACACCCTATAGCAACGCTTAAATTACACCGCATGAGGCGCACTGATGGCAGTACCCACCTTAGTTCCTTGATGCCCTAGCGCCACGTACTTCCTAGCTGGTAGATCCTCACTTTGAACTTGATTAAGGCGAAGACTTTACGCCCCCAAAAACGTCGCCAATAAGGTCCCTCGACTGTCACATCCTTCGCGCAAGACTTAGCAAAATGGACCGTCCTCGTTTTGTTGACACCTTCAAAGCTGAAAGCTTCCCCTTTCGCTCATTTCTATGTTCTGAACTATTTGAGATAGGAACCCGAGAGAGTATCCAGAGTTCCACCATTCAGTAGTTAACCAAAGAGCTAGACTAAGCTTCATTTTGTTCGTCGTAGCCCTCCTTTTCTAACCAATAACATCTACCTCACACTAGCAGAAACAGACTTGAGAATTCTCTTCCACATAGTTGATGGTTCTCTTCGTCAGTCAAAATTAAGGGAAAGGTAAATAAAAGAGGTGGTCTTGTCACAAGTTTATTTTCGATAAATGTTCAGAATATACAAAAACATATTTCATATCTTACAGTAAACAAACGGTAACAAAGTTTTATTCTTTTTTTAAACATATTCACTCTTAATTTCTATTTGACACCGATGGAAGAATGATTCTTAAGCAGCCATGACGGCTGCTTTTTTTAACAGTTTTTTTTTTTAACATTCTTGGGCGAATATCAGCAATTTTGTTAGGCTTTCTTTCCTCTTGTTTACATCTTGTAAACTGTGATTCATTAAAATGAAATAAGAAAATTGGACTTGCAAGTTGCAAGTTTGATCTGCAGAACACCACAAGCGGGCTGACTGATAAGCATCCTATGAGACAATATCAAATAAGAACTATTCTACTGAAGATGGAATGAAAACTCTTTTGTTCTATAAGTGATAATTAACAGTTTATATGATTGTCGGTTATCCGTCATCGCGAAAGCAATGGATTGTCTCCGTTAAAAACCTGTTTGCAGTATTTCTAGTCTAGTTAACAGTGGAAGCACTTAAATAATTCGTGTTCGGTGCAAATAACCAGGAAGTGTTAGTGTTTAACTATGTTGTCAAAATAACTTATTCGGTCAAGTCTGTCTACAGTGAATACACTTAACGCCCTTTTGTACGGATCGTGTTGTATGCAAATAGTTTTACTTCCCTTCGCTTTAATGTAGGCAAATCTTATTGATATACATTATGCAGTAGTCTTATTGCACTGTCAGGAGAAGAGCTTTGCAAGGGTCGATTCATGCACGTAAATTTTTTGTTTTTAGTTTCATTCCTTATATTTTGATTGGTGCATTACCATTTTCTGTTTTTTTTTTACTTTCAGTTTGTTAAAATCTGGTTTTAACGGGTAAAATAATGACCTTTCGGCCTCTGTTACTATAATAATCTTAAAAATAATAACAATAATGTTAATAAAAACATTTCGGTCATAATACAGAGAGCATCTATTGACACTGTCGTGAAAATGGCCTGGGAGCTGATCGTTCGGGTCCCATTCGCCCCCCCCCCCCCCCGTTTATCACAAACACTTCTTCCTCGCTACGTGTTCCCAGAGTTCATTTTCCTTTATTCCCCAAGGCAACAACTGCAACAACGGGAACAACATTTTGTCTTTTACATCTCGCTATCGTAGTTAAATGTCCCCTCCTCATTTTGACTCACCTGGATATACTCGTACCTGTGCGCAGGAATAAGTAACGTTTCCTCCCGCACAGTTTAAACCTTTTCATTTCATCTGTATCGACGGATGTGAATTCCAAACTGAACCGTATGCTAGCCGTCCAAACACGGTCTTAGCGCCAGAACTGACACCGTTTAGGATTAGGATTCGATTTCTGAATTATCGTAGAATGTAGGGACCTCGTCCTTTACAGCGCGCCAGTTCTTGAGCTTTAGATATATAGAAGGCACTGGGATGACCCTTCAAACGCCTTAGAAAACGCTTATTTAGAATCTCCGGTGATTGGTTTCTCTGTGCATAATATTTCTCTGCAAGGGAAAAAAGGAGGAAATGTATAATAAACAGAAAATATGGCTGGCAATGACAAGAAACACACTATATTAAAGTGAAATTATCTCCTTCCTGACGTTTGAAGAAAAAGAATGATTTGTTTACTATTCCGAAAAGAGAACTTTTAAGGTTGTCGCGGAGGGAAACTGGTGTTCAACTTATCATATAAACTCGGGATAAAAATCAAAATAAAACTTCAGTACTATAAACCATTCCCATATTCCTTACTCAACCCTTCCGAGGATTGGAAGAAAATGGTTATGTGGGAAACGCATTTCTTTGAGGGTAGACTAACCTCACTTTCATAACCTAAATTATCTTTGAAGTGGATTAAAATCACAGTCGTTGCGTAATTGGAGAAAAATCATAATAAACATTTCCACCTTATAGTAGTCCCAAATCATTAAAACACTGTATTTCGAGGGATGATTAAGAGCAAAATATCTGGTAGGTTAGATTAGCCTCACTTCTTGTAACAAATTATTGCAAAACTAGATTAAGATCCAGCATAAAACGTACAAGTCTCACAGTCGTTAGCATAAGCTGTTTTGGGGACATAGTAAAAGTTACCATAAACGCGACGGGGCCCTGTTGTGACTTTATGAAACTCAACAGTAGTTCCTTTCAGCACTTACGTAGGATTGAGGGCTTCGGATTCCCCAATTTCGATCTCGGAGGCGTCGTCCAGCGAGTCTGTGGTCCTTTTCCGCCACATGCGGCAAATCCTGGTGCTCCGATGCCTTTTCTCGACGTCCAGGATGGTCTCTGGAAGTGGTCTGTGGAGAGTCTCCGGTAGGAGCAGAAAAAGAGAGCTTGCTGCGATGCCTCCCGCGCCAAAGGTTAAACTCACTGACCATGGAGCTATTTGAGACTGTAAAAATAAAGAAAGGAGGGTGATCATTAAGATAATTAGACATGTTTAGCATCTTTGATAAAAATACGATACTCTTAGGAAATGAAGACTTTGTAAAGAATCAAGAGGAGGATTAGAAAATAGTAAAAATTTGCAAAGGAGATGCATGTTTAGCGGGGAGTAAAAATGACAATTAAAAATAGTAAAGCATTTGTACATCTCTCTCTCTCTCTCTCTCTCTCTCTCTCTCTCTCTCTCTCTCTCTCTCTCTCTCTCTCTCTCTCTCTCTCCTTTGTTGTATCTAATGTATGCTATCGATTTGACGTAAGTTGCCAAACTGCCTTCTTTACATTGTCAACAAACTGTTTCACAGGCGAAGTAAGAATTACGCCACCTGGCGATGTTTACTTTTGGCAATAAAAGTGAAGTTTTAAAGTTCACGGTTAGAGAGTTCACTCCTTGTTTGCAGCTTAAACAACCTGCTTGCATGTGGGTATTTATGGTGATTAAGAGGGAGTAAGGAACGCAGAGAGAGAGAGAGAGAGAGAGAGAGAGAGAGAGAGAGAGAGAGAGAGAGAGAGAGGATGGTGTGTAAAGAGAGGAGGAAGAGGGAGGATATGAATGTGTAAGAGAAAGAGGTGAGGGGGAGATGAGGAGGGGGTGAGAGATTAAGACAGCGATGGGATGTGCATGTGTGTGCTTGAGAGAGAGAGAGAGAGAGAGAGAGAGAGAGAGAGAGAGAGAGAGAGAGAGAGAGAGAGAGTACTTCATTTATTTGTAAAATGCTCTTACGAACGAAAGCTTAAAATAATCTCGACAAGGTCCTCACAAAGGAATACATAGAACCTTATCACAAACAGTAAAGACAAAACGTGCAGTGGAATCATGGGTGGAAAATTAAATCAAAATATAAAATCAAAGTTTACAGCATTGTAAAATCGCAAATTAAATCTGTACAGTTGCTGTTAGCCGGGTAGAAAATTAGAGTAATGTTTTGTAAGTTAATCTCGAAGAATCTCTTAAAAACGATTAAATCATTAGATTCGAGTTATGTTTTTTCCATAAAGAAAATTGGAGCTGTACAGTGCTCTCACAAAAGACAAATTAAATTGACACAGTTCTCTTAAAAATGAAAATTTAAATCAGCACAACACTGGGAAAACAGAAAATGAAATTTGTATTGTACAGTACAACAACAAAGGGAAAATTTATCTTTACAAGATTCTTGCAAATAGAAAATATAAACAGTATGCACAAAAGTCCTAAAATAGATTAAAACATACAACGAATAATTAAATCTCTGTAACACTAACACAAGAAAGTTATCAATCTTCTTAAAATCTCTGTTCCATAGAGTTCATATGTTCACACTTGTTCACTGTGCCTTTTAATAAAAATAATTAATTGAATAAATCCCAAACCTGTCAAATAGGCTTTTATTTTTTTATTTTTTATTTAGCTACCCCCTTCCATCAACGTCACCATATTAGCGTATCAGCGATAGGAAATATTAAAATATAGTTTTAACTAGAATCCATATTGATTTTCAAGTGCTTAAATACCTAAACCATAAATTTTTTTTCAGTCTAATTTAAATTTTTCCATGATTTTTATATTTACTTTTTTTTTTGGCTCTGTGAACCAATTATCCCCAAGTTTCACAGATATTTTTTTATTAAATAGTTTCCACAACAATTGTTTTCAAGATTCATTTAGAGGCAAAAACAACTTAATAAATATGAACTGCCAAATAGGCTAACGGAAATTTCTACTAATAACAGTAATATTCACGAACAACATTTCACTTGAAACTAAACAAACTCTACTAATGAAACAAAGCAAAGTATGGTAATGAAGTTATAAATAATGTATGAGAAAAATTCAAGACATGTCTATACAAATGGACATTAGAATTTCTACCTGGTCATTTTAATTAAAATATTTATTTTAACTGGACATGTTTAATAAACGATTCATCCTACCTGGCTATTTTGAAATAAAATACCTATTCTATATGGGAATTTTTATAAAATACGTATTCTAACTTCTGCCTGTCCATTTTCATAATATACCTATTCTACCTGGCCAGTTTATTAATTTGACTACTCCACCCAGTATTTTTCATAAAATATCCATTCATCCTGGACATTTTTAAAACGGAATATCCATCGATCCTGGCCATTTGTAAGAGTAAAATATCTATAACGAATTAAAGGATAACGACGAAAAAACATAAACGTGACAATTACCAGCAAATCGGTGATCATAGGAGCAACCAAGAATCCTATGTTGCCCGCGAGATTTGCCAGGGCAAAGCCTCGCGATCTCATCCCAGTTGGAAATAGCTCTGTTGTGTACAGGAAGATTACCTGGAAAAGACAAGCACAAGAGTGAGAGGGACAAGTGATAAAAGAGGATAAAAGGAATGTCCAACATTGAGGATATGATTATGACGTCACAGGAGGCTAGTGGTGAGGTTAAAGTCCATGAAAGTTTTTTTTATTTATTAGTTTATTTTGTAAAACAACAAAGGCAATATACTATTTTGTCTAGAACTACAACAGGACATCAAAGTTTACTAATATTTTTAATGGGTAGGATTTAGGATTAATCGAAGGGTCCAAGCTCTTAACATTAGTAAAATATATAAATGTTTTTGATTCATTCCTGCCAGCTATTAATGTCTTACAATTTGTCTGCAGCCAATTTGGCAGTTGTCACTTCAAAACATAAATCACAGTGCAAAATGCAAAATCTCTCTCTCTCTCTCTCTCTCTCTCTCTCTCTCTCTCTCTCTCTCTCTCCGGGAAATTAATTACGTACCTGAAAACTGGCTGCAAGAAGCATCAAGGCTGCCATGACTAAAGTAAACTTTAACCAGAGAAGGTCTGAAACAGTAGAGAAAAAATTAATCTCATAGCATCATTCCCTTTATTCAGTCAGTCAATAGTGACAAGGTCAACAGTAAAAACAAAATGATTACCATACTTAGGAAAAAAGTAAATAATTAATTGAGATCTGTCAAGTATGTGAACAAAATCAGTAATAATTGAATGATTTAAAAGAATGATTAAATATAGGATCCAAAATCACCTGTTATCTTTCATTTTCAGAAAATGAGGGAATGCTTGCATGAAAGAATTAGAATGATCTAAGTAAACGAAAGATAAACACAGGACCAAGGCCAAGAGAAAGAGAGAAAGAGAAGGTCAGCTCACTTCCCCCAAAATCCCCCATGTAGGCGGAACTTTGTCTGACTCCTTACTGCGTCAGCAAGTGAATTGCGGTAATGAGTGGGTACCTCTATAAGATACGTCATCGCCTACGTAGTTATCCCAGGTGGGAGGCGACTCCACCCAACTGGGTAGACTTTGTCTCTCTTGGCCTTGCACAGGACAATTCACGGTAGAGTGAAAATTACGCTTTAGTGAGCAAACTGAAATGTATGCTATGTGATTCCATGACTGAACCTATAAACAATAATCTGTCAAATGTACATTCTTAAGACAGAATGGGAGAAGGATAACTATCTAGAAATGCAGATCAACTGGAATGAAATGAATGAAAGTTATCTTGTTTCATAACATAAGCAAAAAACGAATAAAGGGAATTACTGAGATGTAAAAAAAAAAAATTAGCAAATAAACTGATAAGAAGAGATTAATGAGCAGCTTTGCGAATAGTGTGCATAAATGTCCATGACAGAATGCATGGATTTATGGATTAGTTATTAACTAAATATTATTATGATATCAAAACTTAGGCGAGTTGATTAACGAATTAGTTAATGATTGGACTCAATTAACAGACTTGAAAAAATAACGCGTTATTTATACCAAATGAGTAAAAGAATAAATAAAAAAAATGGGTCCACGCACTCTTGATAAACTGAAAAAAAATTAATTAAATAGAAATAACTGGACTTTTTATCGCTGAAAATTGAGAGTGAATAAATGAACTGGTGGAGATATTCTTCAGCGTTTACTTATGAATAGATGATTGGTTTTGGCTAACGTTTAAAATGTCTGTTTTTTGTAGCAGCAGTTGTAGTATTAATGGCAAATATACCCACAGACGAAAAAATGAAGAAATAAGTATGATTATTGAGAGATTATAATTTTTTAAAGGTTCCAGACATTTTCAAAGGTAACTGAAAGATTTAAAAAAATAACTGCCAGCCAGGATTCTAAAATTCCAAACAGTATATTTTAGAATTTTTAATTTCAACAAAGTATAGAAGTAATGGAGCCTTCAGGTTTCACAAGTTATTATTTGTGAAGACTGTAACAATTACAGACAAATTTGCATCTTTCCATTACTCCTCAACCTGACTTAATCTCTACTATTTCCAAAACGGTGACTCAGTGAGGTCATCAAGAATCATATTATATGACTGACAAAAACCTGATTTTCAACTTGTATAGAAGTCGCCTATTCTCGAATTAAGAGACCCTTGTTTCCTGATAGCCTTAATCTTATCCATAATTAATTAAAATGACCTGCATAAATAATTGAAACTGAAGTTAGTTTTCTTTTGTGTGGTTTTATTAAGAATAGATCTACCATTTCTGGTGTTCAACGGAATATTGCTTTGGTATTTGTATTTATATTAGCTCACACCTGTGACGCGAATATTTGGCTTGAAAATGAGATGACGCAGTGTGTAAATGGTGCAATTCTTAGTGAATTCATTAATCCTGACCTCTCCTGACTCGTAACGAAGTAGGAACGAGTCTTCATGGAAATTTTGAGTGAGCAGGCTAACGGTTTTGGTCGGCAGGGTATCAGACCGGTGGCCACGATCAGACTCGCAACGGAGCGGGCGATCTCGTACCATGCATCAACACCAATATGTACCGTGCACTAGGAACTGTATTTATTTGTCGTGAGCATCTGGCTACACTTGGTAATCTTTTTGGATCTGGGGCTTAATAAGCGAAAGGTTATTGTTCTAATTATTTTCTATTGTAAATGAGTTAGAATACTCTGTATATTCACGAAAAACTGAGTGAGTGTATGGTCATCTTCCAGCGTCGTGAATTATCGATTATGAATGAACGACTGAACCATTTTTATTTGCTTTCACCCATGAGAAGTTTATGAATGAAATGTAATGCTTTTTCATGGAATGAATGAAACCTTTTTAGAATAAATGGTGGAGGAAGAAAATGAGAAAAAATTACAATTCTATAACATAACAAACCTTACATGATGTAGGATTATAATGGTAAATTTATACTCCCTGTATTTTTTCTTTAAAATCCTACGCCTAGCAATATTTTCTATTTTCCGTTTTCATTTTCTTGTATTTACCTAAATATACAACCCATATTTGTTTTAATGCTTCCCCTATCTTTTCTCTCCATACATCTTTGTTCGGTTAAATAATTTTATCCTTCTTTTATATTTGTCCTAACTATATGTTTACCAAATTACGTCTGTAACCCTTAATCTTGGCCCTAACTGGCCTTGACTAATCCTACGTGTTTACCCCTCTTGTATCTTAACCAAACTAACTTTTTATTCCTATCTTTCCCATGACTTGAAAAATCATTACCATTTTAACTTATCCTTTTTTGTATCTTTTCACTACCTGTATCAATATTCAGCATATGTCTTTATCCTTCATATATCTTACCATTGTCTGTTTGTGTACCCCACATGCAATCTGTGTACAACCAATATCATATATTCTTCTTGTATCAACACCCTACGTCAAAATCAGCTGCTAATGCACCTACTTTTACCTATTTACTTTGCGAGAACAAGGACTTACCTTGAGGTACGAGAAGATCTGTAATGAGGAACACGCCGCTCGAGAAGAAGCAGCATAAGCAGAGCACACGACGCCCTATTCTCATACTCAAGGGCGTGGCCAGCAGAATCGCACTGATGTCCATGACGCCCGACATCGTGATATAGATGATTGGATCGTTGCTGTGGAAAAACGTGGAAACTATATTAAGGTGCCATGTCATGTGTTCGTCTTTACTTATGATTTGTCAAGTGGGACTTTGGCAAAACATGGAAACTGTATTGAGGTGCCATGTCATGTTTTCATCCTTACTTAAGTTTTATCAAGTGGGAGTTTGGCGAAACATGGAAACTATATTGAGGTGCCATGTCATGTTTTCATCCTTACTTAAGTTTTATCAAGTGGGAGTTTGGCAAAACATGGAAACTATATTGAGGTGCCATGTCATGTTTTCATCTTTACTTAAGTTTTATGAAGTGGGAGTTTGGCAAAACATGGAAACTATATTGGGATGCCATGTCATGTTTTCATCTTTACTTAAGTTTTATCAAGTGGGAGTTTGGCAAAACATGGAAACTATATTGAGGTGCCATGTCACGTTTTCCTCTTTTGTTATTATTTATTAAGTGGTAGTATGGCAAACTGTGGAAGCTATATTAGGGTGTCATATCCTGTTTTCCTTTTTTACTCATTGTTTATTAAATGGGAACATGGTAAAATGAGGAAACTACATTGGGATACCATGTTCCATTTTCCTCTTTTACTTATTATTTATGAAGGGGAAACATGGCAAAACATGGAAGCTAAATTGAGGTTCCATGACACATTTTCCCTTTTATTCGTTACTTATTGAGTGGGAGCATGGCAAAAGGGTGGAAACTTAACTAAGGTGCCATGCCACGTTTTCTTCTTGCTTACTATTTATCAAGTAGGAGTTTGTCAAAAGCCGGAAACAAAACTGGTGTTTCATGTTACGTTTCCATTTTTGTTTACTATTCATTAAGTGCGAGTATGACGAAATTTCAGGTGTATTGTAATACAATTTTCATTCTTATTTACTAAATGGACGTAGAGCAAAGCTACTCTTATGTGCCATGTTGCCCTTGTTCTATTCCTCCTTATTTAATCGGAATAGAGTGAAACGTGGAAATTATACTGATTTGCCAAATCATATTTATGGGTCCTAATGCATTTAGTAAGACATGGCAAATATGTAAACTTGATTTCGTACCATACTATGTTTTTTCTTTGCCTTCTCATTTGTTTAGTGAGAATTGACCATTGACTACTCGATGCTATGCATTGCAGTTACTAGCGACCCCGTAATCCCAAATCCTAACGATTGTTAATGTCAAGGAATACTTTACTGTCCAAGAAATAACATGGTTGCAATCACATTAATAGAATGAGTGAATGACAAGTAGTTACATCAAAGACCATAACATAAATGAAAGCCCTTGATTGACTGCTGCTAACTAATATTATCAATGTAATATCTGTTGATGTCACAAATAAATTTACATGTAAGAAGTGAAAAAAAATGATCAAGGCTTGAGAGAACAGGGAGTGATGACAGTATTTTTAAATGTTTATAAAAACTCGAAATATCAAAACGAAATGTTATTCAGTGTTAAGTATTTCAAAAATTTTATAACAAGCATTCACTGCTCAGAGCACAACCAACGACAGTTATGTTGAGGCCAGACGACATGCCAAATAGTAAAATAAGAGGATAAAGTTCTCTCAAGAATGCATACTGTAAATAACCTGTTATTAAAGTCATATCTAGAAATGTAAGAGGATTACAAAAATATCTAATTTCTCTTAGATGGATGATATCAACTTGAAATTGTAAAATTGGTCTTGTAACAAAACCACTTTGAAAGGGAACAGAATAATTTATTCCATGCTCTCGTACGAGCTGCCTTCTACTTGTCGTTCGGCTGTTTAGCCTCTCTAACGCTACCTTAATTTAGTTTTCTATTATCCAAATTTGAAAAGAAATTCTTTATGCGAGCACTTTGAAAATCTAAAGATAACTACGTTACAGTGATCTATTTTAACTAATTTATAACAACTATTCTTAGCTTGGTGAAGTAGTGACATGAAGTATGATCCCAAGAGATGACATCAATTCATTAACTACTTTGTAATAGTTATTAATACTTTACCTGGTGAAATTATTGGCGTTGAGAATGATCCCAAGGTACAAGCATCCCTGCAGGATCCAAATGAGTGGAGTGACGAATAAGATGATTCTCAGGGGACCAGACCGACAGTAGGCAGATGCCCCCTGACACGATTCTTTGAGCCAGAGAGACAAACCTTTTTTAGGATGCTGCTGCTCCTCCTTCAGTTCCTTCTTGTCGTCGTTTGACCTCTGGAAGTACATTGGGGAAAGAGAGATCAAGAGAGTAATCTTAGATAGACTGCATCTGGTCGTTTGCAATGTTACAGGCACAGAAAAAGTTGAAATCAAATGCTTTGCACCAAGTTCGTTCATGTATTATACACACTTTCACCCTGGAGATGTGTACGTGGTGCGCGAAAGCTCTTGTCTATTTGTGGTGGATGTTGGCTCAGCTGTGTTGAATTGTGTAGTTTTTATTTGATATATATATATATATATATATATATATATATATATATATATATATATATATATATATATATATATATATATATATATATTTATATATAAATATAATGTGTATGTAAAAAATTAATGTATTATGGTTATAAAATTATCACTTTTAATAAAAAATAAATTTGCAAAACGAAACTAATTTTCCCATAGAAAATTTCTGTTACTGATCTTTGAATTGAATGAGAGCATGTCTTCATTATGAAAATATGCGATATTAATTATTACAGGAGCCTGAATATACTGGATATTCAAGGTTGAAATGTTAAAATACAGGATATTCATATAATGGTAACCTGCCTCTTTGAGCCCTTCAATGTCTGCAGCCAGTGTCTCTGTAAGTGCCACTTTGTTTTCAGCCACGGCTCTGGTCATGATGTCAGCAGCTTCTGCGCCTCGGCCGTGGTGAATCAGCCATCTTGGGGACTCGTTGATGTAGCTGGAAGGAAAAAGAGAACCTTCATTGATCTTGTTTAGTCATTTTGAGTTTTTCAAGCAAAACTGATGTTTTCTGAAATTTGCAATTTTTGTCTTTTAGCTGCAGGAGGCACAGAATTGCTCTTCACGAGTCTGAGCTTTTAAAGAAATATTGAGACTTTTCATCTTCTTGAGAGAGAGAGAGAGAGAGAGAGAGAGAGAGAGAGAGAGAGAGAGAGAGAGAGAGAGAGCATGATCACAAGAAACAGAAATGGTCAAATTTTGAAAGCAATTCAGAAACGAAGAGATTTAGAGTGCCCGATTATGAAATTTTCAAGACAACAGTTTCAGAAAGCTTAACCAGGAGCCAAAAAGATACAAAAACATATGAGGCATTTAAAGCTAATTATTTTAGAAAACCAAGAACTATAACTAACAAATGCAAAGGGCCTTCTGATGGACCAAATGAGGTATCGATTAGACAACTCGCAAAAATAAAGATGAATAAGGATGGAGATAATAATGATGATGACCAAGTGAAACTTCAAAGAATTAAAATCATCAATCTTACAACGAAAGAGGAACCAAGACGATGAGGGGCACACCAGCAGTCAGGATCATCAGGTGGTCCCATATCCTGATGAAGAATCCCAGTCCAGCCATGAGGATGATGGCGATGGAGAAGGAGGTGCCCAGTAACATGCCAATGACCGTTCGATACTTCGGAGACGAGATTTCTAGGGCTGCAGAAACAGAGGACAAGAGAGAGGCATTTTTCAGTACGACATTTTCTCCGGTTAATATTACTATATGTATATCACAATAAGGCATGGACGAGTCAGGAAATGCTGGTTAATTAATTACTTTACAAAAATATAGCTTAGAGTTTACATAAAGTCGATCAGCTGTTACTATATTTATCTCGTGCTGGAATTTGAATGCTTGTGCTAATTTACGTAAGCACACATATTCATACACGCCTCTTGTATACACTTGAAAATAATTATTGTATATACGCATGTACAAAAGCTTATACATGAACGCACTACGTTATATGCCTGCAAATGTTTTCCGCATTTATTTCCACTTCTATAAGACGTGCAGATTTTCCCCAAAAGGAAAGATAGGATTAGAACGAAGAGGATTAAACCCTTGGATGTAAGCACTTACCCAAGCTAAAGGCCGGAAGAACCATGAAGTTGCAGGCGCCCCCTAAAAGAACTCGGGCAACGAGGGCTCCAGAGTACACTGGCACCGTGTACAAGGCGACGACTCCAATCACATTGAATACCACTCCCACCTGGATGGCTATTTTACGGCCGAAGCTGTCGGAGAATCGTGTGGCTTTTAAGAGCTATAGGAACCTTGACTCTGTTAACGTCATTAAAAGAGTTTCGTATGTCTTTTAGTAGCCATAGGATGCTTCATTCTGTTTGTGTCAATTAGTTTTCTTGAGATTGCTAGTAGCTATGGGAAGCATGATTCTGTTGGGGTCATTTTAAAGTTTTCAGAAAATTTGTCTCATGTCAAATTCCTATCTGAAACTCTTGGAGAAGTGTTTGATCATTTGTTTAGTACTAAAAGACAACTGTCGCGTTGTAATAAATATATGTGGTGAGGATACATGTGTGATGAAATGTAGGGTATTTTGTAAATACAGTATGTATGATTCAACAAATAAAATTTCTGAAGAAAAAAATTCAGTTAATCTGAAGCTGGATTTGTCTGATCGTGGGTGTAATCAGAGTGGGAAGGCGAGGGGGCGGGGGTGCTGGTGCCAAATTTTGACAAGGAGTAATAACTGAATTATGGAAATCATACTGAGATAAAACAGAATTGATTACCTTTGTATTAAGGATTTTTATTTTTTCTCTCTCTGAATACTCAAAACCTTGCTACTAAAAGCAACTTCTCAGACTTAACAGCACACTGTACGAAGCGAGAGCGAAATCCAGGGAATCGCCACTCTAGGAAAGGTTGTCCTATTCCCCGAATAAAGGCTAATTAAAATAAATCTAAGACAGACCAAAAATTTAGGCTACACATTGTCTTAGACATTTATCATAAAGAAACTATCAAAGTAACTAAAGGAAATTCATGCAACATATCTCAAGGCGAGTGTCTGTTTCATGAATCGTTCGAAAAATAATGGAAGGTAGAGCTAAAAATACAGGAAAAACGGAACAAATTTTTTTATTACACGACGCCTTCTGTAATGAGCAAGGTCTTCTCAGAAAGTTAACTTCGAATTTGGCATTTAATGCTCGACAAGTGCCTACAAAAATAAATCAGATCGTAAAGAAAAAAGCTACGAAACAAAAACCAAACACACAAACAAACCTGTCACTAATCTGGCCCCCTATCAAGGACCCAAACAAAGCCCCGATTGAGTACATCATCTGGAACAAGGGTCTCATCATCTCCTTCTCGCAGATCAAGTCCCACTGGAAATACAGAACAGAAAAAATGGTAAATCTATTTATACTACATTTCAAAATATGACAGTTGCAGAGGTGACTGAATATGTTTTAGGTTTTGTTTTTGTTTAGAGTTTTAAAAAGTAGAATTGTTGATGTTGCCCGTAATTGCAGAGGAAAGTTTACCAAGGTGACTCTGTTATCACCTGATGCAATACTTTAGTACAAGTTGATAAAAATATCTGAAGGAAATATAAAACTATAAAAAAATATAAGATATATATCTATTTAGGTTAATAGAACAATCAGTAATTGACACAGAACTATAAAAAAATATGCCATGAATCTGATGGAGGAAGACGAACCAATAAGAAAGTAACGAAGCCAATAAAACACAGAGCATAAAATTATTGTGATTTATGTAAAGTAATCTGAAAGTAATGTATGACTATAGTAACTGAAAGCATAAATCAGATCCAGGCAAACGGAAATGGACACAAAGTAATCTGAAACTTTTAGAACATAAAAAAGCATTTCTGATACAGGTAAACGACAGCAATCAGGACTTGACCCGTAAATATAAAATTCGATAGCATAAAATTATGTGATCCAGGTAAGCAGAAACAATTAAGATGAAGGTCCAAGTAAACGGAAGCAATTAAGACGCCATCTATAATTAGAGAAATCTAAGCCATAACCTCAGCAGGTAATCGTAATTAACTCAAACCCACATACAGCCTACCTGTGTTATCACAGTCGACACAAAGACGGAATCGTCATAGGCCACCCAAGGGCAAGAGGGCAATTCCGTGGGACGCCATGTGACCTCCGATGACCCTACAGTGACCGGAAGACTAATCGTTTTATGAGAGGGGGCGCCAGGATCCAAGCATTTGCTGTCGTACAGGAGGTCTGCGGAGCTCCGGTTGATTGTAGGGTCGGTAGATGTTAAGTTAGACGGCCAGAAACTGTTGGGTAGAATTTGCCATTAATTTTCTCAACGGGGAAAGATTTGTAGTACTAAATAAATATTAAATTATTTAATGTTAATGAGGATGTATGTATGTATGTATATATAATTCTAGTAGCAAAATAGTAATAGCATTTAAAAGTAATAAAAAAATGTACATAAAAAAAAGACGAATTTATAAGTTTGAAAGGAAACAGGAGGGTATTTTTGGATACTGAAATCTATTTTAGTTAGAGAAATATATATATATATATATATATATATATATATATATATATATATATATATATATATATATATATATATATATATATATTTATATATAATTTCTCTAACTAAAATAGATTCCATATATCCAATATATATATATATATATATATATATATATATATATATATATATATATATATATATATATATATATATATATATATATATATAATATCAATTTCTAACTAAAATAAATTCCAATATCACTCTCGTATTTTCTTTCAAACTTCTCAATTCACTTTTTTTTATGTAGATTTATTGATTACTTTTAAATTCAATTAATATTTTGCTATTAGAAATATTCACCTACATTCACCCAGAAAGACTTTATTTTTCTCAGAGGAACGCTCTCCAAAAACCAAATTAAAGCTGTTTTAATCCATTACCTAGCAGAAAACTCTGTCGAATTTGTTTTCATTTCCAAGAAATATAACACTGGTGCAAAGATAAACGTTATTCGTGGTAATGAAACAATTCTTTTTCATAGTTTATCCTTTACACCTTTTTTTTAATAGTAGGGGGTTATCCTAAGAAAATTTATAACTACCGATAGAAATCTCTTTAATAAATGTTTCCTTTTTTATTTAGCTTACGTAAAACTTCAACTTTATTTATTAACTTGTACTGTATATTTTTTTTTTTTTTTATAAATTTGTACAGCCGTTCTTTCTTTCTATTTTAAGAGCTTCAGTATTATGCCAGCAAAAAATAATTAATAAAACGCACTTGTACTTCTAAGTATCCCTCACAATAGAATAAAGAATGACCCATCTCTCCCGGGTGCAATGTGCAAGAAGAGGGAGCAAGCAGTCTCTAAAGATTTTTCGTGGCTTAGCGAGACTGCAATGTAAGCAAGCAATGTAAATACAGGGGGACCTCCCTCTGCTGTTGAGTAGCAAGAAAGGGAGGGAAAGACTCAGTTATGCTTTGAGAGAGAGAGAGAGAGAGAGAGAGAGAGAGAGAGAGAGAGAGAGAGAGAGAGAGAATTTCTAACAAATAGTAATTGTCATTGAAATAACTTGTAACCAAGGTCGTCATCAAAATGGTTAAAGACAGAATTACTAATGGGATGTATGTTTGTAAATAAGTAATTACAATATATTTGCCATTTTTGTTTATATATTTTTATCTACTCACTTTGTAACTCTGATTTATAATACTGCACTTGGGTTTCGTTAAGCATTTCCTATATCTTCGGATAATTAGGAATGCTGATATCATTACATGGTTTTGTTACATAAGTCGTAAGAGTAATAAAATATAATATAGTAATAATAACGACTCACTTATTGTCATCATTAATTATCTTATAGAAGTTGTCATTATAATATCTAAATACTCATCAGTATCTATCTTTGTAACTGCTATCTAACTAATTCTGACTCCATCGAGATACTGTTCATGGTATGAGCCTAGCTTCATCAGCACCACAGCCTTCTCTGATCCACTGTATAATCATTAACATATTTCAATATTGTTTTGCTTCTTCACGGGAGTTATACCAATTCGTTCACTCCATCATTAACAAATTCCCCAGGGGTATTCATCCATTAATTATTCTATTTTTGTGAATTCTCTGATATTTAACTCTCTCTCTCTCTCTCTCTCTCTCTCTCTCTCTCTCTCTCTCTCTCTCTCTCTCTCTCTCTCTCTCAACACGTGTTACTTGTCCCAGGAGTCTTGAATTTCTATTGACTTATTCCAAAAGAATTCGTCAAAATTCTTCCCTTATATGCATTAAGGTCTTACAAGAAAATACACAAGCGCCTTCTATAACATGTCGATGTTTTCGCCAAGACCATTCTTCGGCATTTTCCTTTCGTCTGCATTGATTTCTTGTAAGGAAATGCGCTAACTTTCGTAGGCATTGATTTCTTGCATGGAAAGCTCTAACTTCTTCTCTGAAATGCAGCCTTTTCTTTCAGAAAACTCCAAAATTTATTTTTTTTATTTTTCATCTTCAAGACAAAGGAAAAAGATTCCAGGGCAAATCTGGTTCATATTGATCGAGTTTCCTTCTTTCAGCTGAGGTAATTATAGGTCGCCCGCAGACGAATCTAAATATACCTGAAGGAGGTAGGATAAGCTTGGCCAGGTAGTTCTTTCTAAAATACTGGCAAGAATTATAATTTTTTAATGATAATTTATCTTCATTTCTAATAACAATAGATATATTATTATGTTCAAATTCCAAATGCCAACATACGTTAAATTCTATAGGAATTCTTTGAACAAATATAATTTATGCACCCCCTGCGTAGATTTTTCAAAACTAATATAAGGTTATTCTTACGATTAATCCATAAAATACTTCACGACCATTGATTCTTACCGACCCACTAAAGGCAATTGCTATCCATTAGACGAAGAACCCATTAAGAGGGGGAACTGTAATACCTCAGATGCATCTCCTCGTTTAACTATTTTAAGCTTCTTGCGATTAAGTTAATCTGTCGAGGGTAACAAAGGCACTCGGCTACATGGCAATGTCTGGAAATTTTCAGCATGAATTTTAAGGGTCCAACAAATAAAAGTAACAGGAAATTCATATATCCAAATGATATATGTGGCTTTTCTATGTTGATTTTAAATCCTAATGCTGTTAGTTACGACAAGAACAAAATTTGTCTTCTATGTCTTCCAATCAAACCCCCATCAAACCTTATACCAAATTAGCCATTACTTTGTCCTATGCTGGTGCAAAATTAAAGCTACTCGTGTACAGCAATGCGGGTCAAATACACACACAGACACACACATACTCGTACATATACACACACGCGCACACAAAGAAACCATGCAAGACTTCCATTGTTTCATTAATTCTGGTTACTTGGTGCTAGTTATGCTGGCAAAAGTGCTGACGGGCGCCAGAAAATGTGATTTTACTCCGTTTCCATATTTGCTGTTACCGATTCGTTCAGTAGAACAAGGTATCATTCATTATCAATTTCTCGTGAAGAGCGAACTGTTATTTTCGTGTTCGTACACACACCTGCCCTACTTTTGTGTCGTTCTTATGCAGATTTGTTTGTTTTTGTTTTTGTGGTGCCTTTGCATGGATTGATTTGTGATCCCGGTGCCCCTGCATAGATACATTTATAATTACTGTGTCCCTGCACAGATCGATTCGTAATGACGATAGTCTTGCGTTCATAAAAAAGATAAATAAATATACACACACACACACACACACACACACACACATATATATATATATATATATATATATATATATATATATATATATATATATATATATATATATATATATATTTTCTTGTACCTATTTTGAATAAGTTTGTTGTTTTGTAACTTAGTTTATCATCATAGTGGTCTTATATAGTCTGACCAGTTTTTATCCGAAATGCATTGTTATAACTGGGATCTATTTGCGCAAGGAAATGTTGATTCGCTGCTGAGATTTCATTCTGCTTTCCAATTTACAAATGTGGTTAACACAATCAAGAAATCATTGCACAAAGAAGCGGCGCCTAAGAGGTTACGAATATTCTTTATGGTAAGAAGAGGAAAGCACAAGAGGAGAGAATGTGATGACCTTGAACGCAATAATTTCTGTAATGGCTGTTTGCAGTCACGAACACAAATACGGCACTCTATTTTATTGCAACAGCGTTCAAAGGATTAGAGTTTTTATTGTGTTAGGCCGTCACGTCACTTATCCTACCGCTTTTGAAATTTTGGCAGTATTTCCTAAGTCAATGCTTTAGTTGCAATCAAAGGAAAATAACTGCATTGTCTTGTATGCCTCCGTTTTGTTAAAAAAATGGATACTTGGTGACTCAAACTTAGGAAAACCTCAGAGAATGGACGAAAGTTTTTTTTTTTTTGCTGAGCCAAATTCATTGCCATTCCTTGATCTCTGTCATGCGACCCTATGGTGGTTATCAGTGGCTGACGAAGAGGTGAACAGACAAGCATAATAAAACTGAAGGAGAGAGAGAGAGAGAGAGAGAGAGAGAGAGAGAGAGAGAGAGAGAGAGAGAGAGACCTTCCTTGACTTGTCCTTGACGGGAAATTTTTGCCTAGAAAAGAGAAATGAAAACAAATGCTCATCAGACTCAAATAAGACCAGTTGTGGAATACCCTGGAAACTGCAGTGGTTAAATTGAAATGAGGGAATTAAAACATGAAGTTGCTTTAAAAAAGGAATTAAAATCGTCGACAAAATGAGGAATGATACGAAGAGACAAGTGGAGAAACGAAAGGGGTTAAAAAAAACAGTTGCGGTAATGTTTGTATCCTAAGCATTAGCGATGACGATGTTAATGACAGCTATATTACAAGTTGGCGTGTGTGGCTACACGTTTATTCGTGAACATGGTTACTTTGGCATACTTGCTTGTGCTGGCATATACTCACTTAAAAATATAATTTTATAAGTCGAACCAGGAAGAGGAAAAAGGATAAATGTTCCTTTTAATCGGGGGATGGGATGAACGTCAAAATCTTCATGTCTTGTCACCAGAAGGCACTTACCTTAACGAAGACAAATTTGACGAGTTCTGAAGAAAGGAGAAATCAGGCGCGCACCTGAATGCAACAGGAGCGCCTAGTAGTGCTGACCCCATCATGTGGATGGGTATAACCAAATGAGCTGGAAAAAAAAGAGAGGGTGCTGAAAATTAGTTTGAGGAACAATAACAGAAAATAATGCAAACTCTCTCTCTCTCTCTCTCTCTCTCTCTCTCTCTCTCTCTCTCTCTGAGAAAATCAGGAACATATGAAGAAAATTTTCACTTTATTGGCACCATTCAATTGCAATGTATACATTTTCTAAAGTGAATTGAGTGACGTCAGAGGTGATTACTATAACTATGATTATAATCAATATAAATGCCTACCAAAGAATACTTACTATCCTACTATCGTCGCACTTACAGTCACACACATTCTTAAGAATACAGTCACAGAATTTATACAGAAAAGAAAGAGTCGCATACTTACTGAGAATATTCAACACCAAAACGGGAACTTGCCATTGGCCATAGCCAATGGAACTCAGCATATCGTCTAGACAAGCGTCAGATGCCATTTTTGCGATTCTGAAGAATATTAAGTAGAAATAAGTCGTCACCAGTGTTATTTTACCCCCGTTTTCATCTGTTTATAATTAATAAAGACATCTCGTATTTCTAATAAGGTACAATCGCCCAAATATTCATTCGGATTATAACTAGTGAAATCTTTTCTGAGGGTGTTGCAAAGAGTATATTGTTGACAGTGAAATGTACATTATTGATAGTAAGGTGTCATTAACCAAATATATATTCGATTCTTATAGCCCAGGAAAACTTTTTCACGGAACTAATAAGGGTATGGTATTGATACTGAATTAAGCGTAATTATATAAATATTCACCTTACTGTTAGCTAGCAAAGAAAAACTTTTTTATATAATCTTGATTTCTTATGCAACTGACAGTGAAAATTTATTGCATGGACGATGAAAGTATAATAGCAATAACAATAACAACAATCATCATCATCATCATAATATTAATAAAAATAATAAATTAGAGGCAATACCTCCTAGGAGATTTTAGTTTTTTGTACCACAGCAAGATTTCTGGGATAGGGTTACTATCTTCATACTCTCTCTAAATTGACTGCAACCCATCACAGTCTACCAACCAACTAGTACTTAATTCAATGTTTAGGGTAACAGGATCACGTGGGAGTTTTCAGGAACAGATTAGAAAAGGTTTCCCGCGTAGATCGATCCCAAGCTGGTCGAACGTGGT
This sequence comes from Macrobrachium rosenbergii, assembly GCF_040412425.1. NCBI lineage: Eukaryota > Metazoa > Arthropoda > Malacostraca > Decapoda > Palaemonidae > Macrobrachium > Macrobrachium rosenbergii. Next base: position 28,927,120 of record NC_089783.1, on the reverse strand, counting down.
CGTTTACTATGATTCTACAATAACTATTACTTCCGATAATAATAATAATAATAATAATAATGATAATAATAATAATAATAATAATAATAATAATAATAATAATAATAATAATAATAATATATACAGTACAACTCCAAAGGTATCCATATATTCATTTTTATGTACAACGCAGATAGTTTACGGGCACCAAACACCACACTTAATTATCACAGCACCTTAAACTAATAAGTGGAAAGTTACTGAAATACTGTAATAATTTTTGACGAGAAAGGCACATTAGTAATAAAAAGAAGAGATCAATGACCGAAAACTTTTCTGCATAATGCAGCTATGCGATAATTATCCCCACCTCAACTCCTTTCTCTCTCTCTCTCTCTCTCTCTCTCTCTCTCTCTCTCTCTCTCTCCCCTGTCATGCAAACCCATTGCTATTAATGTGTTATTAATTAATTATTGGAAATGTTCTTACATGTATACATTTTCCACTAGCACAGAAAACAAGAAAAATGTAATTATGTTTGTTAGTACCATTTTAAACATTGTTTATTTATTCAGAAACAATGTATAATATAAGGCACACACATGCACAAGCACATTCACTCACACACATATCTACACACACATACACACACACACACACACACACACACACACATATATATATATATATATATATATATATATATATATATATATATATATATATATATATATATTTATGAACACAAGGGTATTTCTATTTTAACGTCTCTAAAAAAAGTTAGTTTTTGTAACCTCGTTGCTAAGGCTTTAAAATGTGCTTCTCTGCATCTAAACAACTGATTTTCAAGAATGAGGTCATTTGCCCGAGGTAAAACGCCAGATCACCAGATGGGTTTGCGTTATTGTATGTGTTTTGGTGTTTATGCGCGTGCACGCATGCGTATGTGTGTGTGTGTGTGCAACATTGACATCCTGCATTGATTAACTAAAGAACTGTTACACAGCATAAGAGACAGTTAGCGAATAATTGATGGTTTTAAATTAATCGCCATGCAGACATTGTTAGTTTAACTTCTACAAAAGAAACAGATTAATATAATGGAAGGTTTCTAGTCAGTCCTTTATGGTGGCTGATTCCCCATGACGATTTGAAATTCCTTGATTTGTCTTATTTGAAGCTTTTATGTTGAAAATTAAAATAATAACACTGAAGTATCCTCATAACACTGATACGCCGTTTCTCAAGTTATCATGGTGAACTGACAAGCACTGCTTGGATCTTTGTTTGGTAAAACGACAGCTAAAGAGACTTGAGAGTGGGTTATGGAAACTCACCACAAGAAACCTTAATCTTATTTTTGCTATGTATGCCTGTGCTAGCATTACTTCATGTCTTTAATTAGTAGTCCATATGGGGCCTAGGGGGTTTGAGGTAGGTGCATCAGAAAATCTCCAAATTTGAAAATGATTCCAGAAAAACTGCTGCATCCTGAATCTTTCTACAAACATTATCACCTTTAGTAGCGTAAGTTGTGTAAAGGTCAACAGGACTTTGGACCTGAAGATTCTAAGTACACTTCCCTAAGAATCTGCAGACCATCGGTGCAATAGTTCCCAAATCTTTCAACTGAATTAACAGAAGACGTTTTCTGATTTGTCTGTTTGTCGGTTGCAAGTTTCTATTCAAGATTTACTGTAAATTCTAGAGGTAAATAGCTCCTTTTACAATGGCCATAAAATAAAGAGCAGGCAGCTCCGAATTGCTGATAAATTTATTTGCATTTCTAATGAACATATAAATATTCTTTGATCTCATCGGGTACATTTTTCTTTACTAAGAGCAAGGTTGAAAAAAATATTATTCCATCAAAATATTATAGATAAATGTTTGTATGTATCATGTTTCACATGTAACTGAATTTTACGATCAGTAACGTAAATAATCATATACGTTTATCATAATATTCTTATATAGCTCAGTTTTCAATCATTAATAAAAACATTTAAATTCAGATGTGGATTAAAAATTCTCTATCAAACAAAGCAATACGTAAGAAAAGTAAAAAAAGTGCGCAAGGGACTAATTTTTCACAAATATTTAAGCAAATAAGCTAATAACTAGATTTACAATTATTTGCCTTTACCAATTAAGTTTGGCAGAACTGAAAATTATATTGTAAAAGCCAGACAGAACCATTGCGCATTACAAAACAAGGATACGTTAGCCTCAACTATCAAACTAGGCAATGAAGGATTTTTTAAAAAGTTCTTTTCATAGACATCCCACAATCATTAAAAAAAAAAAAAACTTCTAGAGACGTTCCGAGTGTCTTTGAAGTGAGTATCTCTAGACTAATGACACTGGACAAAAATATTTATTAAGGTTTATAATAGAGAAAACGTGCAGTCGTTCTGAATCCAGTTCGTCCATCAGCTTGGCAAGATAATGGTAAGCCAAGTGAAAATTCATGCATATTCTGACGAGGCGGCGTTGGAATTCGGATCACATAGACAAGTTTATCATACGACCTACTGCTAAGCAAATTACAACCAATATGTCCATCAGACCCTGCCTGGCGCAGGATCATGGGGTTTAGATCAGTAGGCTTCTTTTCTCACAGATCGGAGTGTTTCTTTATAGTTATGCTAAAATTGTTACTCCCAACAATTTTTATACTATATAAGGCCTCACTCACCTACTTTCCCCAGTTGTCAGGGCTGTAGTAGTATCTGCCGATATACAGGATTTTATTAATCCAATTTTGTTTTCACAAGTTTGCAATCTATGCAAAGTTTCATGGAATCTCCTGTAAACTTTTAAACTTCCTTGTGAACCTGCTGCCAATTCCCCTGTCGACCGGCTAAGACTTGCCTTACAAGCCTACTAGCCATAAAACAGCTTATTATTTTTAATTTTCATTGTCTATAAGATTTTGGAAAACAAACGCGTCCCCTCCCCCCACCCTTTTTTTCCATCACTACATTTGTATATATTTTGGAGGACCTCCTATCTCCCACTCTTAGGTCCACCGGACCAACCTCGTTCATTTGTCATTTACAGTTTATAGTTTTCTTACTTGTTCTTCCCTGTCATAACTTGTTTTTGAATATCTATGTCTTTCAGTTCCATTTCTTCTGAAAATAAATCAACCAGAAAACTTTTGAGAATAACTTCAATTTTCATTATATGAAATAACTGAAGGAATGTTTGGCTCTTTTATGTATGAGTCTACATAACGTCGCTGGTGGGTGGGGGACAGAAAGCAAATTTGTGTTTCCTGCATGTGTATGTGTCAACAAGCAGAGAATACTAGCTTCTATGTTAAAAAAAAACTTTTTCCTGGACCATGTGAGGAATTAACCGTTCACAGTTGTTAGTTTTGAAAGACCTAACACGATCCTTCAGACTGATACTGTCATGAATGATTTGCACCAGGATTTGACTTTTTGTCTCACTAAAGAGTGAAATACTTTTGAAAAATGAAAGTTTTGCATATTGGCTTAAAGCCATAGGTTTTTAACAGAAGGAAAAAATAATAATAGCAGTAAACTGAATGATTTAAAACTCTTTCGAAGACTGAAAATTTTATAAACTAGTTTGATGCAATGAATGTTAAAGGAAAATACCTACAAAATAATAGCGCTAATAATAAAAGCAAAAACAACAGAAATAACATAACGAAAATAAAAAAAAAAATTCTGATCCAGAAGAGAAACTTAACTTCTCAGCTTAGTTTTCATTCTCCCAAACACCAACGGCCTACACACGGATGAAATATCTAAACAAAATCAAGAACGAAAAGTATCCACTACCAGGAAAAAACACTCGTTACCCCCTCCATGCATATGGCACCTATTCTTGCAACGAGAGGCAATTACAATTAACCTGGAAATGCCGGTTGCGTGTGGTCCCAGAAGACACAACAGCGTCACGAAAGAACGAAAGAAAAACACGGCAGTATCCCCCTCTCACACACTTACCTTAGCTCTTAATTGGTCGGCGGTTAAATTAACTGGAAGGTGAGATCAGGTAGATTCGCGAATTCACAATTTTGTAAAATTGTACACAGATAAACCATTCACTACTGCGTGCACAGACACAAATCAATACTGGTCCGTGTCGCAGCCTCTGCAATACTGACATGGGACTGGTCTTCTTCTGCCAAGGTAACCTCGCACTGGTGTAGAGAGGGGGAGGGGAAGGGAAATGGGGGTAAGGGATAATGGTGGGGGGAGGAGAGACGAAAGGTAAATGGCTAGCTGGCGCATGCTTAATATTGTTAATAAGAAATAAGCAAGTTTACTGTCACCTGAAAATCAGTGAGTCAACCAATAAGGTAAGTTTTTCTTTTGTTACTCTTGTTCATTGATGCTGTTGGTGATATGATTTAATGAGTGTTAACCTTTTTAAATGAAATGTGGATTTCTTTCTTTCTCGTGAAATAAGATGATGAGGTCGTCTTGATATGTAGTTTCGTTTTAATTGAGCCTGTCTGCTTAAATATATTGATAATTATGCATTAATTATATGAATTTATATGTTAATATATATATATATATATATATACACACATATATATATACACTTTTATATTATATGCATATATAGATAGATAGCTAGATAGATAATGTGTGTATGGAAGTAATAATAAATGCAATAAGTCTTATTTGTGATTCTTCTCATTTTATATTATATATATATATATATATATATATATATATATATATATATATATATATATATATATATATATATATATATATATATATATATATATATATATACACACATACATATATATCCTAGACACCCGGCTGATTTCAAATCAGGTAATAAATCAGGAAAGGACAGTACAACCAAGGGCGAACAGTGTGAGGCAGTCCCACGTATTGCCTGCAAGTTCCAAGCACACTTGCTGGTTTATGCTTGATGGTGATGTCTGCTGTAAAACGTCCAAGCTGTTTTATCTTGATTTTGATAGCCCTCAAGCCATTTAGGTTATCTTAATATCTTCACGTTTTCCTATTTTGATGTAGTTTATCTTTTATTCAGTTTTTTTTCTGTGTCTTTGCATGTTTTGTGTATACAATAATTGTTGGGAGCCGTGTGTTGGTGGCTTGTGGGGCAGCAGTTTAAAATTAATATTTCCCACCTCATTTTATTGTAATTTTTTGCGAGAGAGAGAGAGAGAGAGAGAGAGAGAGAGAGAGAGAGAGAGAGAGAGAGAGAGAGAGAGAGAGAGAGTTTTTGTGGGGGGAAATAGCGGTATAAAGACAGGAGGAAAAGAAGTGTAGAGATAATATATATATATATATATATATATATATATATATATATATATATATATATATATATATATATTTTGTGTGTGTGCACATATATATAAATATATGCTGTATATATATATATATATATATATATATATATATATATATATATATATATATATATATATATATATATATATATATATATAAACAGAGAGAGAGAGAGAGAGAGAGAGAGAGAGAAGGTGGGGAGGGCTTTTCTAGTGAGTTCGACAGTATTTGCAATCGCCTGCATTCTTTTCCTCGTCCCAGAAGCCATCGGAAAATTCCGAATCTTCTCGACTCGCCTGTTATGCAATTCGCAACTGTTTTGGATATTTCGAGATGGTGTTGCTCCATCTCTGAATTCTTATGAACCTTAAATAATGCATGAGTTGTTCTTGAGATTCGCGGAATGTCATTAACTCTCTGCCTTTCAGGCTTCTAAAAGAAAGTCGTAATCTGCTATTGGCATTCCAGACTCTAGCAAATTCTTCACAAGGACCTAAGAATATTCTTTGAATGTATAATGTATATGATAATCACTAGCTCTGGTATTAATATATGTAGTAGTTGCAACACCATCAGCTCGTCTATTCTTCTGGTTGCGAAAACTTCAAGTTGTTTTTGCATTTTCACACGTGGTTGATGTTATTAAGCAATTTCATTATCGCTGTCGAGGATATTTACTTGAAAAAGCAGTTTCATCTGGCTGGGTAGTACAGTTGAATGCGCCCGGCCCTGCTTCATGTATCTATCTTCACACCTCTCAATGGGCGTGATCAGTTGTTTAGATCATCTAAATAAACACTGAAAAAATGAAAAAGCATTATTATTCTTCCTGTGTCCAAAGGAATCAATGTTACCAATAAGTTAGGAATGTGAAGATAATGAAATTGTAGCTTTTTTTTGTATAGTACATAATATTAATTTGACTATTTGGATGTAGTTACCTTACATGCATATCCTCCCTGTTAAAATTATCTCATTCTTGGTGCCTGTTTTGTAGACGTGTTCTAACCATAGATATGGAAAGTGACTTGGCTTTTCATTCATCTGAAAGATCCAGACAACACATCAGTCGTGAATATTAATTTTTTCTCTTACTTTTTCCCTTTCCCTTGTTGCATTGGAGAACTTGTGACTGATCATTTGGATTTTCCTCCATGAATTTGTGTTTACAGAGAGAGAGAGAGAGAGAGAGAGAGAGAGAGAGAGAGAGAGAGAGAGAGAGAGAGAGAGAGAGAGAGAGAAAGGGGGGTGATGGGTTGTGTCTTTTCCCTCCTTCTTCCACGAGAGATAGCTGTGCCTTCTCCCTCCTTATTCAAAAGATGTGCTGTGCCTCCTTCCTCCTCCTTCTGCAAGAGATGGACCATGGCTCCGATCTCGTCCTCCAATGGCTGTGTTATGCCTCCCTCTTCCTTCTACAACTGGTGGACCATGGCTCCTCTCTCCTTCTCCAACAGAATGCTGTTACTCCCTCCTTCTCTCTCACATTGACTATGGCTGCTCACTTCCTTCTCTAACGGATGTGATATGCCTCTCCCCTCCCCCTCCTTCTTCAACAGCTCGACTATGGCTCCTCCAACTTTCTAAACAGGTGGACCATGGCTCCCCCTTCCTTCTCCAAAAGATTTGGTATGCCCCTTTCCTCCTTCTCCAACAGATATGCTATGCTATGCCTCCCTTTTCCCCACCTTCTAAAATAAGTGGACCGTGGCTCATTCCTCTTTCTCTAATAGATGGACCAGGGTTAGCCCCTCCTTCAACAGTTGAACCATGGCTCCTCCCTCTTTCTCTAATAGGTGGACCAAGGCTACCCCCTCCTTCAACAGTTGAACCATGGCTCCTACCTCTTTCTCCAATAGATGGATCAAGGCTACCCCCTCCTCCTCCAACAAGTGAACCATGGTTCCTCCCTCCTCTGCAGAATGTTCTATGCTTCCCATCTCCTTTTCCAACAGAGACCATGGTTCCTCCCTCCTCCAACGAATGTGCTACGCCTCCAGCCTCCTTATCCAACATATGAGCCATGGTTCCTTCCTCTTCCCAGCAAGTAATTTCTCTTCCACTTCCCCAAGAGGCGAGTTGGCTCCCGCCCCGAAGCCCCTCCTTTCCCAACAGGTGAGAGCGAGGTCGATTGCCGCACTGCAAAACTCATGTATAAATAACATCAGAATGACTCCCTCTAGTTCTGAGAATGTAATGTACCGATGGATACTGCGTCATTTTCTAAATGATGTATGTTCCAGTCTGCTAATCAACGAACATGGGTACCTTGTTCATCTCTATGTTGACGCAGTTCATTGCTTGCTTTTCATTTAAAAGACTTCTGCAATAAAAAAATTGGTGTAACGGAATTTTATGTCTGATACACTGATGTGGTTCTAGATACATAATAAATAATAATCTGTACTTTGAATGAAAGCAGTGCAATTTATCACATTCACAAGATGACGAACGTAGTTTGATTTTATTGTTGGCTGATTCAAACTCTTTTTTACGAAATTGGGTAACTTGTAAAAAAATTTTTCTAAGTAAATTTCGTGAATGCATGCAGGCCTAAGGAAAATGTACTCCTTACTAAACGAAATTTGTCACCTTTAAAATTAGTGATGAACGAATAACGAAACACATTCAGTTTACCTCTCACTAGTTTCTCAGGTAACTGGTCCTTTTAACAAAAAATAGGTTTACAGTAATTTTAT
>NC_089783.1:28879124-28914124 GCF_040412425.1 Macrobrachium rosenbergii | reverse complement strand
GTCCTGCGAGAATCAAAACGTCAAAAGAAATTTTCCACTGCTAACATAAGTTTTAATGAATATTTGATGGTTTATTAATAGTCAAGACGAAAAGGACGATAAAGACGGCATGGAAAAATGTAGAAGTGAAACGTGACCTCATATTTTCCGATGAACTTTCAGAAGAGAACTCTGTCGCATATTTTCTTTTGTTTTGTTACAGTCAGACAGTTACCTTCACAGGGAGTGAAACGCAATAGGAGCTGCCATGGAAGCAACTGTCACTCATAGACGGATTCACTTTTCTAGCTTTTCACTGAAGGAATCACGTCATCGCTGACATAATTCAGATAACTTAGTTTTCTTTCATTGCAGTACACGAAAGCAACAGCTTCTTATGCTAATAAATGCACCGTTATTCTGCAACACTATGTTACGACGTTAGAAAGCGCTGTAATGAAAATAAAACGAACCAACCCACAAAAACACAGCATTTCAACGTATTTGCAGGTTTTGCAGAAAATGTCGATGAATTTCCTCACCAACGATGTCTAGCGTAAGTCGAGTAAATAAGGTCTTGACAAGGATGCCATATCTTGTCCTCGAATAACAACAATTAATAGCAATATCAAAAGACTGTTAATGATATATCGTCCTGTACTTTCGTGAATGAATTCCAAGTCTTGCTCCGGCTTCTGCGCAGGCGCTAATGGCGACGGAATTCAAAATCGCCTTGGGCGCTCTCCGTCTCCTTCAGCATCGGAGATTCAGGAGTTGTAGGATTCTCCTCATCTTCGGCCTCTTCCTTCTCTTCTCCCTCTCCTCCTTTCTCCTCGTCCACCAACATGTCTCCTTCCGCTTTCTGGTTAGTTTCGTCAGTGGAGAAAGACAGAGGGTCGAAGGAATTAGTATTAAACAGACGGAGAGAGAGAGAAACAGGTTTGGATTACTACAAGAGGGGTAATTAGTGATTGTTAGAGGAATTATGTACTATATCAAATGAATAAATGATTTTGAGTTTTATATATATATATATATATATATATATATATATATATATATATATATATATATATATATATATATGTATGTATATTATATATATACATATAGATATATATATATATATATATATATATATATATATATATATATATATATATATATATATATATATACATACAACTTCATTAGTATAAAGAAATGAATATAAGACAAAAGTTCATACTATGGTTTAAAATAGATCAGTTGATTGTGTTAATCATTACATAAAGATAGTTAATTACATGCAGAGACACAGATGAAATAAAGATTAAGAATAGTAATCATCCGGCCTTACGAGGGTCTGAAATAGATAATAGTAAATATTCTAAAAGCACATTTCAAAATAATTTTCCTAATAAAAACATCAACAGCAAATGTAATGGTAATATTCCTGTTCACTGAATCAAATGGAAAGCAAAGATTTCTAACGTGAAAATTTTCTCCGACAATGAATATTTCCATGCATATAAATATACAGGGGCTGACTGTGTATAGCGTTACGTATATTGGATAGACACTGACTATCGAGTATTTATGTATGTCTCAACAATATAACAGTTCACCTGACATGTAAAAGGGCAATACCACACGAACCAATCGAATGTCGGGGAACAAAAATAAAAGCTTTTTTCTGTTAGACCTATGGACGTTTTAAGGTCGCTGAATTTTTACTTATAAACGTGGAGACTTCTCATTCGGTGGCCTGACAGGTGTTACAGAAGCAAACGAGTTTAGAAGAGAGGCTAGGTCTGGCTCACTGGCCAGACTGATTGCCAATAAGTCGTTGCAAATGAAAAGGGGAAGGATTCGGCCGACATTCAGTCACTGATATGTAAAAAAGAACTGAGACATCGAAACAAAACTGGATTTTGTGGAAGCAGAATTAGAAAACAGAGTAATGCATTTTTATATAAACAATTCTTGAGTTTTGTGAAAGCCCAAACTGCTGATGGAAAGGAAAGATTCGGATTCTGATAAAACCAAGCAAAGAAGATAGGCGAATGAAGAGAAAAATTGGCAACGAACATAAATTGTTGGCCCTCCTGGATACGATAAGGAGACCAGAGTTGACAGATCAAGGAAGGAAATTCGGCTTCATGTTCCTTAAGTTTTAGGGTCTAGTTTCTCAACTCTTTCTATCTTGGGGATTTTGAGGTCATAGATCATATATCTTATCCTAGAGTACTTTAAAGTTGTTAACCAGGTCTTCCTCTGAACTGCTTAACAGCCACGTAAAACAATAAACATTTTTGGTGCTACATTTAGGTGATAAGCGTTATGAATAAAAACACATATCAACATTTGGTCTTGAAAAATCCGGCCTGAAAAGATTAGTACGATTAGATATGCTGATGGCATTTTTGCTTTTGAGGGGAAGTTACACAATCCAATAGACGGAGTTGCAATGGGAAATTCTCTTGAACCTGCATAAGCAGGCTGTTGCACGGGCTTCTGTGAAAATATTTGGTTGTCTGAGTGCTCTAATACTTTAAAACCTATTTTTTTTTTCACATAGTTATGTGGTTCATACTTTCCTTTTATTTAAGGAGTCTTCATACGTGGATTTGTTTTATGAATGCTTCAGTTCTCGTCACTATATTCTTTTTACTTGTGAAACAGAACAGGGTAATTTGTCATTGTTCGATGTTCAGACATCCTGATATACGGGCACATTTAAAACTACTGTTCACAGGAAAAGTACATTTACTGCCTTGGGATTAAATTACCTCAACTTTTCACCAAAGTTATATCAATGTAATTCACTACGCATTCCAACAAACAAAACTTGCATCGTCTGTTCCGATTTTAAACTCTCTTCACCAAGACATGGTTTTCCTCCAGAATGATTTTACTAAGAACCCTTGCCCCATATTTGTCTTTTTCAAAAATCCGAAAGATTATCTGAATGAGAAGTTTCGTCCCAGGTCGGTGTACATCACTACCAATGAAGATGGAAAGTACATCAAATGGCCTTACCTTGAGCCTAGTAGCTGTATGTCCGGAAAAGTTAAAAGAAGTGCATTTTTCCTCATATTAGGTTTATTTTTTTTTTTACTAACCCATTTGCTGTTGGACCTAACTCCTGTTGACCTAAATTCAGGAGTCGCTAATGTGTTTATCTGTTTGCACCGTGGTCTACTATACGCGGGGGCCAGTTCTCGTTGGTTTAAACACAGAATTTTGAACACAAGGGTCACTCTGTTCGAACGAGGCTTTTTCTTTCAAACCACCTTTCTCAGCCATAAGAATGCACAATAAATACGAGACCATCCTTTCACTCACCAGGATTTTAAAGTAGTCTTTCTGCTCGAACAGACTGGACTTCCCAATTTCAGATTTGTTTCTCAGAGGGTACTCAGCAGGTTAACAGCCAGTTTTATTTTGTAATTGATAGTTTCATCTTTGAATACTATTCTAGTTTGTATTTCCTGTTCTTTTATGTTTCATTAGCTTCTTTTATCTTAAGTTCCATTTGTAGTTCTAGTTCTTGCACCTCTTTTTATTTGTTATATCCATTTTGTAAAGTATTGGTAAGACAATTGATTAACGCTATATTGTATTTTCAAAGATTTTCAGCCTATGATGAGGTTATCTACCGAGAAAACTTGCATAGTAAAATTTATAACTGGCTATGGCAATAGTCGCCCTATTACTGAGACTATATATATATATATATATATATATATATATATATATATATATATATATATATATATATATATATATATATGCATGTATATATTTATGTATATATATATATACATACATATATATATACAGCATATATATATATATATATATATATATATATATATATATATATATATATATATATATATATATATATATATATATACATATACATATACAAAAGCGTGCATGTGCGTGAAGAAATAGAGAAGTTCAGAGGGTTTTCTCTGGTAAAAAGTAACTAATAGATCGTGTATATATATATATATATATATATATATATATATATATATATATATATATATATATATATATACATATGTATGTATGCTATATATAGGTACAAAACCATCCATACACATAAATACACGAACCTACATGTATGCCAAGTGATGATTCTAAGCATGAAAATAAGTTAGTATATCATGTGGAAACAAAATGAAAATAAAATAAAAATGAAATAGAATGTTAGAGTACTTACATCTCCATCCATTTTGTCGAAACTTTTTCTCTTGAAGAATCCAATCTGTGAGAGAGAAGAATTGTTAATCATAATGAAAGGATCATATGAGGAAATAAAAAAATAAATATTAATTTCACAAATTGCACTCTCAGGAAGTGCACGTCAGACTCCAGTTGATCCTACCTGCCGTCAGGATGTCTGTAAGTTTATATATATATATATATATATATATATATATATATATATATATATATATATATATATATATATATATATATATATATATATATATATTTATTTATATATACATAAATATATATTTACTTAAATCCATGATTATATATTTGTTTCTATATAGATCCGAACTTTCTATGCATGTTTATAAATATATATATATATATATATATATATATATATATATATATATATATATATATATATATATATATATATATATATATATATATATATATATGAACATGACTTCTTCGCATTAGAGGAAATACGTTTTTACTAAAATTCATCTGAAAATACAATCTATGTACTGAGAAGGCATACATAAGTTTATGAATAAAAAACTTATTTATAAATAATTTATAGAATTATGATGCGTGCATTATAAAAGTAAATAAATGTTAATAATAACAAAATCATTATTAGATAAAAAAAGTGCATGGTGAAGATATGATCTTTTCAATGGAATTTCCCTGCTGACTTGAAGAAAGGTATCGTATCATACAAAAATCTCTGATATTTTAAAGTAAGAGTTGATTCCTCCTCACCTTCTGCAAGATGATTATGATGAGAATCAACACTAAAAGCCCTCCTAGAGCAGCTAAGAGGTATATCCACCAGGCCACCTGTAATAAAAACATCATAAATAAATACTGTATCACCTTTGAGATAAGAATATGCCGTACCGGCAAACTTTGGAATTTCCTCCTGTCCCCGGTTTTCAAGGATTATTGTAATCTTCCATCTTTCTAGATGGAACTAGATAAGGCTAGATAAGGGTTGCGGTTCGCCAGTCCTACTGGCCTCTGCTTTATATGCAAACTTACTAGTAATGTCTCCGCAGCATGACATAGTCCTAATGATGCCATTGTTGTTGCGATGTTACTCTAAGATTAAAGGCAGGTTTTGCTCGGTGCGATCATCTCTCAACGATGGTCGCTCGTGGATTAACGATGATCGTTAAACGATTTTTAGAGCACTAATTTGCTTGTTTTTTGATTGGGCTGTTTTGCTTTGAACGACTGACGGCAGATCATCGTTAATCCATGAACGATTGCCGTTAGCCGTTCAAAGCAAAACAGCCCAATTACAAAAACAATCTGCCTTCAGCCGTTCAAAGCAAAACAGCCCAATTAAATAAACAACCTACCGTTAGTCTTCAAAGCAAACCAGCCCAGTTAAAAAAACAATCTACCGTCAGCCGTTCATAGCAAAACAGCCCAATGAAATAAAACCATCTACCGTCAGCCGTTCAAAGCAAAACAGCCCATTTAAAAAACAAGCAGATTAGTGCTCTAAAACTCGTTTGACGATCGTCGTTGAGCGATAATCGCACCGAGCAAAACCTACCTTAAGAGCACTTCCTTTACTTGTTATTTTCTACACTAATCAGAATTCAGTTAAATGGCTTTCCATCAGTGAATCACTTTACAGTCACTGTCAGCTATTCAAAAATCGCATGGAGAGGGAATGTTAAATGAAGTAACTCATTCCATAAATACCAACATTCGTTGAAGATAATTTTCACGTAATACATTTAATGAACACAATATAATTCTCAACGAATTTGCAAGAGTCTTAATCACCACTAATCACTATAGATTTTTCATATAGAACACGTTGCTTACAAAAGACGCAGATTGAAACTAATGTACTGCCCTAAACTGATATTTGCCATCAGTCACCTTTAACTATAATATTGTTAGCTATATCTTTTTCACTCGTGGCACCGTATCAAGTTTTCCAAGTTATTTGAAGTTTTTCTCTTTGCTAATATGAAATTATAGCTTTAAATCTGCTATCTTCTTTGTTGCGCGCTGTAACTGCAAAGCAAATTACACGTAAACCTTATAGACATTTCTTCGCTGTTAGGTATCGTAATTACAAGATTACACGAAAAAAGAGACATTTCTTCATATCGTAATTACAAGTAAATTACACGAATTACACTTAATATTTCTTTAGTAAATTGTAATTCACAGACATCTGTTGAAATACGGATCACATTCGGTTTTTTATTATAATTCCAGTTGTTGACTAGGAATTATGTTAACTCAGATATTTAAGTTCTCCGTTATTAAGGCTTTTCATTATTTATGAGATCTGTTAGACAACTGCAATAACTTGCAGTTATAAAATAGGAACTACTACTGACAAAAAAGTTTTGCCTAGAATGAAAAGCGAAGGATTACTTAGCAGAACAATGAATAGACTGGATAAAAGACATGAAATCTGTTTGTCCTCCCATGTGGTAAAAAATTAAGTACAAAGTTTGCTTGATGCAGATGATCAATTAAGATATAAACCAACACAGATCCTAGTAATTATTACACATCAACCACAGGTTAATCAAAGTGATGATGAAAATCGCGGGCATTTCTTGAATGGAAAGCTCTGTTAAACATTGCAATGCACCATTCTGCTCTTATATTGTTTAAACTGGTCTTTTAGAGGCGTTCTTTCTTACCACGGCTTCTGGTGATTCATTTTGGTAGGATATGATTGTCTGCACCGTCGAGACTGGCGATGGCGGAGGCAGAGGTGCTTGCAGAGGAAGTTCCAATATCTGAATCCAAGAAGAAGAATTCGCGTCTTTTATGCTGTTGCCCATCTGCAGCTGTGAGGAAAAATCGTGGATGGCGGTTACGTATGGACAGTTACTTGGCGGTCTTAAGCCTTGTCCACACTAGCGGGCACTGCCCGACGGGCAAACACTGTTCCCATAACCCGTTCCACTATACTGGCCGTCCGAGTATGGAGCCAGAACGATGCGATTGTCTGGTAACAATGCTTTAGAAGCGAGAGAAAATATATACAGCTGGAAGTGCCCGACGGGCATGCCCGCTAGTGTGGACAAGCGATTACAACGTCACGCAGACACACCCAAACAGATACACACGCGCACACACATACGATAAGCATATGGGAGAGTCACTGAGAATTATTTTCATTAAAATTTAGTAGCAGTCTGAGGGAATAATTTAACAATTTAACAAATCTCTCTCTCTCTCTCTCATAAGTTTAAGTGCTTGCAAAAAGTATAATGAATTATCGTATAATGAATTATCTCTAATTATGTAACTGTGCATAAGGTGAACACATTCTTATATTTTGAAATAACAGTTTACCTTTGCACACAGTGGCACCATTGACATCAGGAAAACTACTTTTAGATGAGACTAGAAGTGTGTAGATTAATAAAGCAACCTAATTCTAAACACTACCCGTTTATTTCAATATACAAACCATATTACGGATTTTTTCTTTTTTCCTGCGGAAAAGAAGATGAGAGTGAAAAACTGGGATGCTGTGGCGTTGAAGAGGTAAGCCACTTTTGACCCAAGACACCAATAAGTCTCCATCAAGACGTATTGCCTTAGGAAGCACCACTGAGTGAGGTTTACTTCCTAATAGGCATAGTCAGGATTCTAGAGGGTATGATGGGGTTAGAGGCTGGGGAGGGGTTGGGGAGATAGGTGATGAGAGTAATTGTACCATCAGGCAAAAATTACTTATAATTAATTTTCATAAAAGAATTTTTTATATTTTCTGATTGGATTTTAGAACTCAAAATTGTAACGTTTTATTTTCTTATTTCTTTACTGTAATTGTTTCCACTTGCCAAGAATTTTGGGACCAACCCTAGAACCATCCTGGCTACGCCGTAAGATCATCTACTTTGAGCAACATAGTCTTAGTCACGGATATGTTACGAAACCTGCTGTGACAATCAGTTTGTTTGGTTATGATACTTAGAGTTATCAATATATCGAATCAACTAGGCTTCACTTACCTTATTTTTTATTTATTCATTTTTTGTTCTTGACCAAGTATACCAACTAGATTTAAAGTTAGGCCACTTTTACCATATTTTTTACTGATTAGCTCCTGTGAAGTTGTTATGATGAGGAACAAGTCAATTTGACAGTAATATTAATATTTGTCTGCTTTTCAGGTGTCAGCAGCATACAAGGAAATGCAATTTTGCAATCATAATCGAAACTAGAAACCTGAGCCATTCTGCATCACGCAAGTTGAGGACAATAACTATTGCTGGGCCATGAAACATCAATCTCTAGAGCTGTATCACTCTGGCGAAACTAACAAAAGTTTTTATCTGCTGGTGGAAACTTTCCTCACGTCACTGGGACCAATTAAATTAGTACTGTATTCTGCAGATTTTGAAGTGAGGGACTTAGCTACTGATCCTATAGGATGCTTCCTGGAGACGTACTTCCTTGAGGGTTCTTTCCACAAGACGAGATCGCAGCTTGATGCTGACGTCCTTTCGAGGAAGAATTGTGCCTGTGACGCACTGGAACATCAAGTACTCGATTGTT
This sequence comes from Macrobrachium rosenbergii, assembly GCF_040412425.1. NCBI lineage: Eukaryota > Metazoa > Arthropoda > Malacostraca > Decapoda > Palaemonidae > Macrobrachium > Macrobrachium rosenbergii. The sequence continues at coordinate 28,905,373 of NC_089783.1, read as the reverse complement.
TTCCCTTGGACGTTGCTGCAGCAGAAATATTGAATTGAAAAGACTATTGGACTGAAAATAATACTGAACAAAAAGTAATACTGAACTGGTGATAAAGTTGCTGTTAATAAAATGTCACGTTCCATTTGATACTAGGACAAATTTCTGTTTCTTTTTTCTTGTGATCATATCAAAAGGAGAGTTTACAGTGATATCAGGAAATATAGAATTACGCTAAGAGCAGTATTTTGGAAATTGTTCATTCGTAAACGCGTACATAACCAGAAGAAAATAGAAACAGAAATATCACTTAATAGGGTCTTTTTCTTCCATAGAAGGCAAATTATGAAAATGACAGCTAGAGAGACCATACTGAGGCCTGACAGGAGTTTTAAATATCCAAAAGCATCAGAATGAATCAGCTTTATGCAATGGTGAATATAAGTGAACCCAGGATTACCTATATCACTCTTTTTAATTTTCAAATATACTCGAGACCTACAATCATCATTGTTGTTTAGTATCCGCATTCTATGAGAAACAGTGTCTTTAGAATATCGCGTCAAGTTTGAAAAAATAAAAAAAAACTTTACCTTGTCTTTAGCGGACCTATTGAAGGAGAGCGATGAAATTCCCCGTATCCTCCCTGCTCTAATGGATCCTCCACATCCCTCCTCAGACTGAATTCGTCCACTTCGCCGTTGTTGTATTCGCAAGAAAAGTTTCCCCCGTCAAACGTCGGCATCTCCAGCAGGTACAGGAAGTAGAGACCTGATTGAGGAAGTTCGTGGAACCAAGAATGAATGAAAGGTGGCAAGACTGACTGAATCCAATAAGATAGTTACAGTGCCCTGGATGAGTGACTAGAATCTAATAACTGAACAAGAGAGCTGTAGTACTTTGGATGAATGACTAGAATCTCATTATTAATTAAGCAAGATAGTTACAGTACTTTGGATGAGTGACTAGATTCTAATAATTCAGCAAGATAGTAACAGAACTTTAGATGAGTACCTAGAATCTCATAATTAAGCAAGATAGTTACAGTATTTTGGATGAATGACGAGAATCTAATAATTCAGCAAGATAGTTACAGTACTTTGGATTAGTGACTAGAATCTAATAATTAAACGAGAGTTGCAGTACTTTGGATGAGTGACTAGAATCTCATAATTAAGCAAGATAGTTACAGTACTCTGGATGAGTGACTAGATTCTAATAATTCAGCAAGATAGTTACAGAACTTTGGATGGGTGACTAGAATCTCATAATTCAGGAAGACAGTTACAGCACTTTAGATGAGTAACTAGAATCTCATACCCCAACAAGATAGTTAGAGCACTTTCGGTGAGTGACTAGAATCTAATGATTCAGCAATATAGTTAACGTATTCTGGATGAGTCACTAGAATCTCATAACCCAGCAAGGTAGTTGCAGTATTTTGGACGAATGACTAGAATCTCAAAATTAAGCAAGATAGTTATAGTACTTTGGATGAGTGACTAGGATCTCATAATTAAGCAAGAGAGTTGCAGTACTTTGGATGAGTGACTAGAATCTCATAATTAAGCAAGATAGTTACAGTGCTATGGATGAGTGACTAGATTCTAATAATTCAGCAAGATAGTTTCAGAACTTTGGATGAGTGACTAGAAGCTGATAATTCAGCAATATTTAAAGTACTCTGGATGAGTCACTAAAATCTCATGACCCAACAAGATAGTTACAGTATTCTGGATGAATGACGAGAATCTCAAAATTCAGCAAGATAGTTACAGAACTTTGGATGAGTGACTAGAATCTTATAATCAAACAAGATAGTTACAGCACTTTGGATGAGTGACAAGACTCCCGTAATCCAACATGTTACAGTACTTTGGATGAGTGACTAGATTCTCATAATTCAGGACGATGGTTACAGTACAATACAGTATAGCAGCGTGTTCCAACAGTTTCAATCAATTCTTTATATTTCTAATTTACTAGCACCTATTTCTAAAGGGTTTCCATATCCTCAACAGTTTCGCCGTCATTACAGCGCAAAAGTCAGCCTACTTTTAGGTCCGACAGTTTTTTACCATCAATCTTGAGCGGCCAGTGGATGGTCAGCTGGGTGCTATAAATGTTATAGTCCTTTTTGTTGTATATTTTATACTTGTGAATCGCTTCAGGTCCAAGTTCTTCCTCTACTTGTGCGTCGCGAGGTTGTTTGTAAAACTCTGAACTGTTGTAATGTACCTGGGATGTACTGGATCTGTCTCTGTGGATTGCAGCGAGATACAAAATGTTATTACTCATCTGACATGATACTTATTTGATTCCATTTACCTGAAATATCAATAGTTCATACACCGTTTTTTTTTTTATATATGGTCTAGTCTCCGATATGATACCAGTTTTCACCTTCTCGTTAAAGATGTGAGCATTAAGTACAATGAATGCATGGACATTTAAACTGGCAAAGAAAAAAAATAAGAAATCGCATAACGAAACAGATTACCTAATAATTAGGAACATCAATGATAAACTGGTAAACATTAAGTAGCATAAATGCTTCAACTTACTTAGTGATATCCATCTCGGCCTCGACAGTAATGGGAATCTTGAAGTATTTCTTAGCATCCTCTGGATTGACAATAATGGCGGTTGTGCTCAAAGATGCATTCACTCGAAAATAATTCTCGTGCGTTCTTAGGGAGTCGAGGAACTTGGAGGCCGGTTGCAATTGCAAAACAAAGTTCACCTGCAGGCAAAAATTTTTTTTGTTTTCTTTTTTTTTTCAAAGCTAAGAATTATGGAACAATCAATAAACAGCCATTTACAAAACCATTTTCACCTAGGGTAAAAACGATTTTGTTTTTAATTTTTCGAAGCTAAGAATTATGGGACAATCAGTAAACAGCCATTTAAAAAAAAAATTCACCTAGGATGAAAAGTCTTTGTTTTTATTTTTTCGAAGCTAAGAATTATGGAACAGTCAATAAACAGCCATTTACCAAAAATAGAAATCGTTCACCTAGGGGAAAATTTTTTTTTCAAAGCTAAGAATTGTGGAACAATCAATAAACAGCCATTTAAAAAAAAGTTCACCTGGGGTAAAAATGTTTTTGTTCTTATTTTTCTCAGCTAAGAATTATGGAACAACAAATAAACAGCCATTTACAAAACAAATTTCGCCTGGTGTAAAAACGATTTTGTTTTTAATTTTTCGAAGCTAAGAATTATGGAACAATAAATAAATAATAATTTACAAAAAAAAAGTTCACCTGAGGTAACAGCTTTTTTCGTTTTGTTTATTTAGAGCCAAGAATTATGGGAAAATCAATAATGGCCATTTTCAGGGGAAATTTCACCTAGGGATTACAGTTTTGTTTTGTTTTGTTTTTTGTTTATTCAGAGCTAAGAATTTATGGAACAATCTAAGAATTCAATAAATGGAAACATTAGAAAGTAATCTTTAGAAGGTGATAATATTCCACTAGGTTTCTTCATTACGGGACAAAAAGTTGAGTACACTCAGGTAGTTTAGTACCTGAGACTAATATAAAATAACAGTGAGAGAGAAGATTATCAAATATTTTCATTCACGAACAGATGGCTCAAGACCTCTGAACGTAATCAAATAATCTCATTCAAAGAGAAAAGATAAAAATTATATTCATCTATTTATTCTTTTTGGTCACCTGGACATTCAAGTGTTAAAACCTCGATAGCCACGGCCAAAGAAAGAGTTTTATGAATGAATGAAAGGAATGAATGAATGAATTACAAATTCGACCTACCTCGGAATCGTTGGTGAGTACTCTGGCTACGTTACAGACCGTAACGGCTCCCTTCTCGTCACAAGACACACTCTCCGTTAATGAATGGAAAATGAGGTCTCCTCCTGTATCAACCTACATGAAAAGTTAAGTATTAATTCACATTAATAATGAAATTTAGTTACCAATTCACTCTGATAATGACTTTGAATTGCTCTGTAATTAATCTTCGTTAATTTTCCAGATGAATTTTACCCAAGTCAACATGAGTAAACCTATTCGTGTGTCCTTGTTAGTAAAGTTCATACAAACCCAAAATTTCCTTAAAATAATTCTGTTAAGTAATACTATAATCAAATGGCATTTGACTGTTCTCGACAAAGTCACGCTTTGACAGAATGGGAAAGGTTAATAAGCTGTCCTTGCCCAGGAGGTATCAAACTTAGAGCTGAGATGAGTATTGCAGTACTGTATTCTGTTTGCAGTTGAAAATAGGATGCTATGAGATTTACGTATTAATTGTTAGCTAGAATATTAAACAAAATATTGGGAGTTCAGGTGCTACATTGTTACATACGATTAAGAAGAAACACTTCATTTCGATGTGCTTTCGTTTGATATATGAAGAGTTTCGTATTACAGAGAATAGATGTCAGGATACCAAAAGTAAATCAAACTCAGCCCGTTGAATTTTGTAGTTTTATGCGTTTGAATAAAAAAAAAACAAATGCTAATGAATCTATATTTGCCCATTTGATTTGTACTGACGTTAATTAGGTTTGCAGTATTATGTTAAATCATAAAGAGTATTATATAAAATCACAGAAACACAATTATCTCTGTCTTTCATAGAATGACATGCTTACCAGGTATGTAATTTCTATTTAGACGCAGTAGTTAAATACCATTCTTCTTCTTTTAACGTGCTTTTCCCATTTTTTTTTGTATGGGGTAAGCACGATGCCTTCTTTTGAAGGACTTTGATTTGGCTTTGGGGTAGACCGTAGTCTCGATCGGCTGCCCTGCCTGACATCGCTTAGACCCCGGTAGCGTATGTATATGTATCGTAACCAGATTACCAGCTCCCTTTTTCCCAGCAGCGAGGAGATTGAGCGGTTAGGTCGACAGTTCGAGACGTGTGAGGTGTCTGTTATGTTTTTAGATGTTGGAGTGGCTTTGTTTGTGTGTGTATTAGTCTGTACAACTATTTGCTTTTAGCAAACCTATCCGTTGATTACATACATAATCCTGGGGTGTCTACACGGATAGCAAAGTGTCCGCCTCTCTGACCGGTCGGCTGCGGAGTAGTTGAATACCATGAAAGACGAAATTAACGTACTACTGTAATATGAAATGAGCAATAGCCTCTCAAGCAACTGCCATGTATCGAAATCAGGGCTTTATAAACTATAAAGATTTTGAAGTGCGTTTACAAGCCTAGAACGAACTACTGACAGAAAGTGGCCATTAAGAAGCAGGCAAATTGATTTACTCACATGCAGCCACACACTGTAAGCCGGTTCGCCAGGATTTCTCACGGTAATAGAAACATTGATCGACTGTTGATTGTCCAGACTGTAGGATGTCGGCCTGTATAAAGGAGAGCATTTATTCGTATGGCCACAGGAATAGGACTTGTTTCTGTTAACCTCGTCCTTCTGTTGCCGTGTTGGTGAGACACTTATTTTTTACTGTTATGGGTCTTTATCTTAAGCCAGAGGCAACTGTGTTCATTTTTTCTTTCTGAATATGAAATATTAGCATATTTTCTATTTAACTAAGAAACACCGTTCTCTTTTTTATAGGCTATGCTAAATGCAAGCAAGAAATATAAGATTTCTTCTTTATAACTGTGACCATGTCAGCCAAACAAAGTTAATCCTAACCTAATCCGTAAAAGCGTAGTTTGCTCTTTGGCTAAACCATTGTAAGCATAGCCTGATTTTTCGTTAAGTAATTGCAAGCATCGCAATATATTTGGCTAAATCACTGCAAGCACAGCCTGATTTCTGAATGACGTACTGAACTTTTAGGACAATCATCTTCATTTTATCAAAACTCAAAAGCACTGGGTCTCTCTAGTGAACTTACATATCTATTATGAGCTGTAATTTGCTCAAGCAGGACCCAGCCGTGGAATTTTCACAGGCCACCAGTATGTTCAGGACTTCTGTCTTGACGAGATCACTTCTTGGGTCCAGAATGGCCTGTTGTCAAATCAAAGAAATAGAAAGTCATTAATAAGTAAGGAGGAAGGTTAATTCATTCATCAATAATGAATAATTAATTAAGATTTCTTTCCGGACCACTTCTTTTTGTCCAAGATGGCTAGTGGTCAGATCAAAGCAGTAAAGATTAAGCGGTTGAAGAGAATGATTAATTAAATAATCAATCAAAAAATAATTTACTTAATTAATTAAAGGTAATGGCAGTTCCATTACACCTACATAAAAGCTCTCTCATCCTGGCGTATGAGGCTGATAACAATAATAATTCAAAACTACTAATTTCTCTCTAAGATTTCACTGAGCAGTTATCGGCCCTCGCAATTTATCTAGACTAATGAAGAATGAAAATACAAGGTAACGAATCTATCATTTGATTGCGCAAATAATAAAAAGAAACTTTATCATAACTGGCTTATCTTTTGGCTTGTGAATTATATTGCAATTATTTGTACACTGTACACTATATGAAGTGTTTGCGTGAACATCAAGATAAAATCATGTTGAGGAATGATATGAACTGCAGAGTCATAAGCACAGCTAAAAATCCTCAGAAGTTATTTTAAGGATTCATTTCCATTTCTCATTCATCATTTTGTGAAATATGACTATATGACTAGTGGTCATAACCTCAGTGAAGGGGGAGTATCATGCACTCTCAAAAAATTACTGTTAAGAGTTCTTTAGAAGAGGAATTGGACTGCACTGACTACAAGCGTGCTCCCGGTAGAAAGAAATCGGAAAGAGAAGAAAAAGTTATGAGCATGCAAAGATCCTACCTCTGGGTTAGCAAAAGAAAAAAAAAACTATTCACACCTAACCCCCCTCCAAAAAAAAAAAACTATTCACACTTAAATAACCATCGGAAATAACATTTTATTATTGTTGAAAGCACTTCGGCCTAACTGGAAGCATAATTAATTCCTGTCTTACAAGATGCAACGGCATACGGAGGAGCGACAGAATTAATACTTATTCACAAGATCACAGGAATTCGTGGCTTGTTGTGAAAGGAAAGCTCTCATTATTTCCCATTGAGACTCAGGGTTTTCAGAATGGAAAACACGTATGTATATATATATATATATATATATATATATATATATATATATATATATATATATATATATATATATATATATATATATATATATATATATATGGAGCAAAAGGCGAACACAGCGCACATCACATTTGCATCAAGATCAAGGGCAGGAACACAGAAGCAGATGACACAGTAACCATTTATTCCGACGTTTCATGATTCTTAATCACATCATCAGGAGATCTACGACAATAAAATGCAATATATTAATATAAATTAATTAAAAAGAGTTATATACAAGACTTTACTTTAAAAACGTAGAGAGCAAGCTAGGAAAACTTATAAAAATAGAACATAAAAAGATAAAATTATCAAGAACAGACAACTCTCTCAAACACAGACGCATTTAGAAACAAAATAGTAAAAAACCAGACAACATACTTAAATACATATGCACTTAAAAATCACTGGAGGGTAACCTACCAATCCAGAGGCCAAGGACACACTAAGTATAAAACACACACACACACAAAACAAAAAATTTCGAAAAAGGCAGAGAGTTACGACAAATACAAGGGTACAGCAGTTGTTTGACAATTCAGTGAGGGAACTCGTTGTTTAATATTTAGTGTTTCGAGAATAAGCAGTTCTTGAGGACTGCTTGTATAACCAATAATCTTAAAATCTTCATAGTTGATATCAGTTTTGCATTTAATGGTATGGCTGCGTATATTAGAGGATTCTGGGTTAGTTAATCGGCTTCTGTGTTCCTGCCCTTGATCTTGATGCAAATATATATATATATATATATATATATATATATATATATATATATATATATATATATATATATATATATATATATATATATATATATATATTCATAAATAATAAGCCTCAAATATCGTCTTATATCAAGTGCACTATATACAGGTACATATAAAAACCAACTGGAAATAATTTTGAGACTTTAGAAACTTTCCATAGCAGAACAAAAGCAGCCAACATAACTTGAACTATGGAGCGCGTCTCGAGCCATTGCTGACAAATGAATGAGAAAATAAAGCATGTCTTACCTGAGTCTTGTCTTTTTCAGCCATCGCGATTTCTCCTTGGATGTCATAGGGTTTGACTTCTTCTATCGTGGATTTCTGTAATAATTATTATTAGTTAAAGAATATGGAATTTTATCAAAGTTTTGAAACATAAAGAAGTATTTTTTTCCAAACCGATGCAATATAAAACGATCGCGTGTTTAGGTAACGATTTTAAAAAGGCTTCACGGAATAACATTTGAATTTATGAACATGAAGATCGATTTCATAATATCCAAAACCCAAACTCGTCACCCTAAATATATTTTAATTTTGTTACTCTGTAGAGATATTAAATAATTAACAATAACCGTTGTAGATTATTATAGGTTTCTAATCTACATTCGCCTTCATATTCCTGTCGAGCTCTTGTTGGCAATGTTCTCAAAAAATGACAAAAGTATATTATTCCTAGATTTGCCTGAGTTTTCCCGGATTCTTGAAATCTCCCGCCACATAAAAGGAACTGCATAACGTTATTATACAGTAGTGATGATTTGTTACGAAATTTAGATTTGCTGCAGGGGCTATTGACTGAAAAGATGTAGCAATATTTTCAGGATAAAAGGGGCAAGAGAAAAAAGACTGAAGAACAATATCTTGAAAAACATTCGCTCGTATTTGAACCATATGTAACATAAAATAATTATTTAGACATTATGTTGCAGGACTGCTGTGAGCTATTGAAACCAATCTTTAATTGAATTTGATTAGAGCCAGTTTCGCCATTCCCTTTTTTTCAGGAGACAATACTATGAACTGTCTTTCATGATCAAATAAAGGCTGATAAGAAGGTATCAATGTTTACTTCCAAACCATGAGTAGAATTCTTCGTTTAGGATCACTATGTAAATCCTGAAGTGGCCCGTTGCGATTTATGATTTGGCTGCGTGAATTGTGTACGAGGTGCAGACGTCTTTAAACTTATAACAGCAATAATTCAATTATCATCATTATCGTCACCGTCTTTAACGCCATGAGACGCAAAGGAAATTTGTGAAATTCCGCTAATCACGTTTTTCCTGCGCTTTACTTTTCACATTTTCCACTCATCTCCAGTCTCCTTTTTCACAGTTTTCGTCCAGGTTGCTCTGGGTTTTCCATATCTTCCGGTGGCCCCGGGAACGCAGCTGATACTATCACGTACTATTCTCCCAATTTGTTGTGCGAAGGATACGCCCAAGCCGCCTCCATATCGTTGCCATCATTATCTCACCATTATCTCACCTCACTAGCGGATCAAGGTGGGGGGGGGGCGGCCACCTGGGAACGTGGGCCCCCATGAAAATAATGATAAAATATTAAAATTGAAGATTTAGATAATAATAATAATATAAATGAGAAATACAAAAATGGGGAAAAATAAATCTATTATATATATATATATATATATATATATATATATATATATATATATATATATATATATATATATATATATATATATATATATATATATATATATATAATATGAAAATTAGTGCCACCCCGTGAAATTTTTCTGGATCCGCTAGTGTCTCACCTACATAGGAACTTCCATAAATTCCCTCCTAGTAGTACAAATTCTAAGAGGGCAAATATCCATTACCTTCTCCATAACACTAACTTCCCGGCACGTCTTCTCGTTTTCTAGTAATTTGAAGTCCAACTTAGTCGACGTTGTGTCGTCAGCGAAGAACAATCTGTTCGGAGTTTGATTTACATCTGCGTCTAGCTTTAAGGTAAAATCTGCAGCGAAATAAAAAAAAAAAAGAGGAAGGATTATGTTTAAAATGTTTTATCTGATGGACATTTCTTTTCAGAAAAGGAAAAATGTCACAAAAGTGTGGGTCAGAATACCTCTTATCCACCAACGACATGAAGTCGTATTTAACGGATAATGAGGAAAAAACAATAACTTTAAATAAAGATCTTTTATTCTGCTATTCTACGAAACACAGATATAGAGAATGAACGTTTCATAAAACTTTTTTTCTCTTTTTTTGACTGAAATATTGATTTCGGGCGTCGTTTACCATCGTTGCTGCAACACCAGTTTACACACATTAATCAACCAAATAATCTCTTGCGGAAACCACTTACAAAACATTTACTCACACTCTAGACTGGCAAGCATAAATGAAAATGCAGCAGTCAATTTCATCATATTCTGGAATCAAACACTTCACTGTAGCTTTAATATTATTGACCTTTCACGGAACTCACCTAAATGCGAGGGCGAGACGGAGGACAGCTTTATAATGCTGTATTGAAGGCAAGCTACGATTTGAACACACGGGTAGTATTTTTCGGCCGAAACGTCACGGGTGTCTGGGCAGTCCTTTTTGGTGAGGTCCATGACCTTTGGGTTGAATCTGATACTCCATTCCACAGTTACGACGTCCTTCGGTCTGACAAAAATGGGCGATACATCAGAATGGCGCGAATGCATTGGGAAAAGATTGGTTATGCACTTAAAAATAGTTCACTGGTGTGGAAAACTAATGAAATTAAATCTTTGTGCTTTTTCAAGTAGGCATTAAATAGTTTAGGAGTTTAGTGACACGTAACTCACGCAGAAAAGTCATTCATTTAAATAATCATTTTAAATTCTGAGGATAATGATGGACTCCAACTATACAGACTCATACTCTGGAAAAAGTCCAGCAAAACAACAATATTTTAAAATATTGTTGAATACTTCTCTTTTATACCAATCCATGGACAAAAAAAAAAAAAAGGGACATTTTCTGGTGGGGGGAGGTGTGTCGTATCTCACGGGACAGTTTTATGAATTAAGTACCGAACCAAGTTTGCCTGAAAAAGATTACTTACTCATAAACGAACACGGCGTCCGAATCGTGAGCACCAATAGCGAGCGGTGTTCCCCCGTTTTGATTTCCTGGAAGGGGTGGAGCGACGCTAAACCCAAAACCGGAAACGGGTCTCATGGATGCAGGTAATTCAGAGGCCCTAATCACCTGTAGGTAGGGAAATGGGTCTGAAAAAGAATTTCTAAAAAAATAACTAAGGAACACTGAAAATTCATCGTCAAGCCCTGCTGTTGTTGATAAACTGACAAACTAAAACTATACACACCTGAATGGATATACTAGTATACAGTACATATTCATATACACCTACTCGAAAGGCTCACATACTAGCCAAGAAGGAATCTCCTATAGCAACATGATTGGCAATACCTATAAAAAACAAGTAGGAAGAGAAACAAGGGTAGAATATCTTGACAGAGATAAGAGAAAACAATACGAACAGGTAAAAAATGCGCCGAAGTTTCTTCGGCGCAATCGAGTTTTCTGTACAGCGTATAATGCTGTATGAAACTCTTTAGCCACGGCCCATGAATCTCTCAGCCGCGGCCATAAAACTTTCAGCCACAGCCCGGTGGTAGCCTGTGTTGTAGGCACCTATAGTGGTGCCAGATGCACGATCATGGCTAACTTTAACTTTAAATAAATTAAAAATTACCTAGGCTAGAGGTCTGCAATTTAATAAGTTTGATGATTGGAGGGTTGATGATCAACATACCATTTGCAGCCCTCTAGCCTCAGTAGGTTTTAAGATCTGAGGGCGGACGAACAGACAAAAAGCCACCTCAATAGTTTTGTTTTACAGAAAACTAGTAACAACTACTGAGGCTAAAGGGCTGCAACTTGGTATGTTTATGACTGAAGGATGGATGATCAACATACCAATTTGCAGCTCTCTAGCCTCAGCAGTTTTTAAGATCTGAGGGCAGACAGAAAAAGTGCGGACGGACAGACAATTAGCCACCTCAATAGTTTTCTTTTACAGAAAACTAAAATGAAGGGGATATCTAAAATGTAAGAATGTCTGGAATGAGAACATGTATGGATGTCATCAAGAATGCGTTTTGCCTAGATGTGACAATGAAGAATATTGGGTGATCGTTGAAAAATTTCTTCAGTCTCGATTCTAACAGGAAAAACAACGACTTCGTAGCCTTCCCACATTTATATGGAACAGAACTGAGTCATTCAAAAAACTTTGTGACTGTCTTCCACATCAGAGACTTAATCATGTAGGTGACGGAATAGCAATGACTTTTGACAGCACGTAAAATGAGCACAAGAAAGAAAGAGATTCTCAATAAAAGGGCGAACGTTGGTAACAGAAACGAATAGCGTTATAAGGGGACGCAAAAATAGGATAGTATCGTGGACAAGAGATATAACAGTAATTACATCCCACACTTGAAATATAGGCTGAAAAGTAGGTTGCCAGAAGAAATCTAGATTAGGTAAGTGGAAGCACCATTAACAGGTGCGTTTCAGAGTGGACATGAATGAAGACAGAGGTCCAAATGTCCTTCTTTCCCTCGCTCTGTGTCTTGCCCTTCTTGTCAACCTTGATCTCTAGGTCAGAGGACCCTCTCCCATGAAGCGAAAATGATATAACCAGAAACTCTAAACTTTGACGAATTTTTAGAATTTCTTCAGAATGACGATTTCAAGAACTAAATTGAGAACAAGTTAGGGGAAACAAGGACGTCTGGCAACCAAAGTATCTTATCAGAGGTAATATTAAAAAACAAAATACTGAAAAAACCCAGCTAGGTCTACAATGAGGAGAAAGAACTTGGGTAAAGACGATAGGAGCACGCAGACAGTCGGTGTTCCCCGTTGATGAAAGTGATCATTACCTCAGTAAGAACTTGTTTCAAGAAGCATACCTGTCTGTACATCTCTTCAAGGCCTGTCGATGACCCCATGTATAGGTAAACAGCTCCGCCATCTCTCAAGAATGGTGCTCCCACAGCAATATCTGAAGAGGGAGGTGAAGAATAGAAGATGCAGTATAATATTAGCTAAATATATGATACGCTGCTACTGTGGGAGACTTACTGAACCTAAGACGAAAATATTTAAACGAAAAGGTTGCAAAGGCTACCTACCTTGATACCCATCACCATCGATGTCTCCAATGGCCACCACACAGGTGCCAAAGCGACCATAGGATTCGCTACCAATTCGGAGGGGAGCGTTGCGTTCTTCCATCATCTTCAAAAAAAAAAGAAAAAGAAAAAGAGAAGGGCATTCTGAATAATAAAATTTATAATGAAAAGTTCCATTTCATATCAGCCAAAAATCTCAATTGACAGGTATCAACTTCTGTTACCTCATAAGATCAGTTACCTCATAATGTCAATTATTGTTGCCTCACAATATCAGTTATTGTTACCTCATAACTCCATTCAGTTTCTCCCCCCGTTGAGAATCTATTTTGCATGTAGACGAATATGGCGCCCTGGTCCTGATGGGTATCATTATGGTAGAACGGGGCACCAACAATGATGTCATCGAGGGCATCTCCGTTGAGGTCTGCCATTGCCAGCGAATAGCCAAAGTAGGAAAACATGCTCTCCTTGGAAGCTTCCTTTATTTCAGACTAGAAAAATATATATGTGTATATATATATGTGTGTGTATATATATATATATATATATATATATATATATATATATATATATATATATATATATATATATATGAGAGACGCACAAAAACAACAAAAACGAGAGTATAAACCCTCCTTTTGGTTCTTCGTTTAAAAATACATAAAAAATTTATAATGGGTTTCATTTAAATTCACTGCTTTTCCAATAACTGGCAGAAAATCCCTGACTAAAAGCGCAAAGCATCATTTTCCGCCACAAAAAAAAAAAAAATTGGAAATTTCATAAATCATTCTGGTAATAAAAATCAGGTGATCATAAATTACCCGATTCCTTGGTGGTTTGAGCCTGTCAATAACTCTGAGTTTACTCTTGTCGTTCTCGTCCTCTACCAGTATCTGAACCAGTGGACCAACGACCAGATTCTGTAGGGCAGAAAGATCTCATTCAGCTTCTCTGTCATTGTAACATTCAGACTTTATACCTATGCGAATAAAACATTTCATGAAGACTCCACTGTAATGTTTACCAGTGCAAGGAGTTTCTAGAAGGTCTCGAATAAAGAAACTTAGTATTTGTCTTAAAGTTTACGAATGACAGTAAATTTTAGGTATTAACGAGTAAAGAATCACAGGAAGTGTGAACCTGAGGTAAAAAAAAAAAAAAAAAAAAAGTGGGGGGCCGCTTCTAGAATAGCGATTCAAACAACATGCAAATCCCGTGATATTTTCATTTTATGAGAATCTGTTATCAAATGACAAAAGTACAGACTTATGGGCAAAACTCTTTACTAAATAACACTTTTGCAACAAAATGAGAACTCCAGCACCCCAGTCGCTTGAATACATATTTTATACATTCTAGGCTCAAAATGTTGACTTTCCCACTTTGCCTTTTCACAACGCGTGGAAGGATTCTGACAAAGAAGGGCAAGCCAACAGACAGACAAAAAGACAGGAAGGAGACAGAGAGACAGAGACAAAGACAAAGACAGAGACTGTGACAGTAGAAAAAGATTTCAAACAAAGAGTCAACCAAAACAAACACTTGCGTCCTTTAAAGAATTGCAATGAAAGAAGCTCCAGACACTGGGCACTCCCATGACAACGGATGAAAACCACACCTACCTTCTCGGACTGGACGACTTCCAAATTCCTGCTGCTAATGGTTTTGGGCATAGCAGCCGCTATTGCCGAGTAGGCGCCGTAAGTAAAATGGACCACGTTATACCCGAGGTACAAATTCGCCAAGGCATTGCCGACTGTCTTTTCGGTGAGGTCCACATCCTCTACTGAAAGGTATTCGACTTTTTTGAAAGACTCGGGGTCACTCAGCTGGTCCAGTTGCACGTCCCAAACATCGCCTGCAAAGTTAAAAACTGTCAGTGTCTCTTGTAGAATTGTCAGAAATTGGCACCTGCCCAAGATAGAACAGAAAATATATCACCCAGCGTTTCTCGTTGATGATTTTCGTAATCTGTTTATGACGATTTACACTTCATTATGTGTAGCTTTAACATAAATTTCTTCTGATGTTAAAACCGTGGTGAATAAAAAAGTTCCTCTACAATTAATTTTAACGAAATTAAGCCCAGGTTGAAATCATGTTCCAAAGTGCTTCCTGTAACAGCAATATTTAACAAAATCCTTCTCAAGTGTATATGTATTAATTAATCATAAAAATCTAACGTTTCGGTTAATAAGCACAAAAATCTTTTTACACGATTGAAGGTATGTTATTCATTTCGGTAAGAGTTAGACTTAACAAGAATCGCAGTTAAAGATTGAAGCGACAATGTGAGTATATCCTGTTATGGTTGAATCTCACAAGAAGAGCTTTCCATAAAGCGTGATTCCTTCAGGGAAACCTTTTTGAAGAGGTGAAAATAGAAACAATCCACATGGAAGGGTTGATATCTGAGGGCAGCTTTACAAAATATCTACTTGAAAGTGTCTATAAATTTCGTTTAAACATTTTTTATTTAACCAATAATCAGCAGCACAGCTGAAAATGGAGTGAAGAAAGTTTATGGCAAAAATCTTGAACTTAAAATAAATCAGTAGGATATCTTGCAGGGTTATCACTTTAATTCGTGGTTCCCATAAAGGTTGCTCCTATCAAGATGAAATTCTCATTATAAGAAATTTTATGGGGTTTTGGATATCATGGCTGCATTCTGAAGGTATTAAGCTAACTCTTTTTCAATGTAATAAAAGAATTATTACATCTTCAAGTAATCTGGAATAGACTTGACAGAGCCGAACTAGGCGTCCAAACTTTTACTGAAAAAATTGGCAAAAGAGAAAATACACAAGATTTATTTAACGAGATCTGTGACAACCAAACTGTCTTCAAGACAAAATGAGTGAAACTGTTTATTTCTGAAAGCTAAACATAGTTTTCAACTTCTTTCAATTCTTAGACACAGGATATGGCGACGAAGACAGGACAGAATGGAATTCACTTATAGTTTACCACCCCTCTACAACTATCACCAAATAAAAATACTGCCATAATTATGTATAGCATGAATATTTTTCTCTGTTCTCTTTTCTTAAAAATTATTGGCAGTATAATTGAGAATCAATTGAATATTTGAAATTTATTCATGAAATTTCCTAGATAAATGCCTTTATTGGCAGTAAGACATAGAGGCGTAATTAAACATCTGAAATTCACTCATAATTTACAACATTACCGAGTTTTGTACATAAATACCTTGCCAATTCCAGCATCCTGGACCCCCGGCTGCTATGGAGTTCTGGTCCTGCGGGTGTTGATAATCAAAATATAGATTACTAGGCTAGGAAACCCCGCGGAGTTGTGGCCAGATGACAGCACCTCTGAGAAGGTGCTTATCTCGATTTTTTAGTGTCACAGCCTTCACCAAATACGTTTGCACGTCTAGTCCCAGTTATCTGAGAATGACGAGTTTTATGAATGATCCTTTTAGCACTTTGTAGTAATGAAGGCTGACATTTTTCACTGAAAAATCTTATCAACCCTGACGGCAATGACGCTGAAAGAAATGCAACCAAACCTGGTCAGAGGTGCTGCCATCTGGTCAGATGCTCTTTAGCAACAAGTGCCATTGTACTCTAGGAAAAATGTGAAATATTAATACTGTTTCATCATTAATTTACTTGATACAGCAAATAACCTCATCAGCATGTTGACAAAAACAGTCTATAATGTCAAAAAAGGACGGGCGGAGCTTGAAACTCCTGTAGCTCACCTTGATGTATGTCACGCTGAAACCAAACTGACAATATCCAGTATTCCTGAAGCTGTGCCGTCCCGCTAAATGAGTTAAGAAAAGGAACAATAACACTTGAGAATTAATATCCTTTTCATTCGAAAGCTACACCTTTATCTACACGTTTATCTAGCCTGTACTTGAAAGGAAAGGAGCGACAGACTCACCTCTAAGAGAAAGGAAGAAAATCCAAAAATATGAGATGCTTTGATCTGGCAATTGCCATCTGGCTACCGGAGAGGATAAGGTTGAAACACTCCAGAAGGTTGTAGTTATTTTTTTTATATTTCTTTAATGCTCATGACCTTCTGTTTCCTGCACTGAGTTTATCGCTACCTTAACGTTTTCTTTCTACTTGGTGTGATAAGAACACCTTAAACAAAATTGCTTACGCTAACTCACGAACGAGAAATACTCGTTTCGTCTCCTACAGAGTTTGACATAATTCTCCAGGATTCATCTAATAGTTAAATATTCAAATATATAACGCGTTGTCAATCATATCAAAAGAGCTATATGTATACACTTCACACACTTTATCTGCTCAGGTCAACGTGTATGCAAGTGATATTTTAAAAGGTAGAATTCCAGGCTTACTTTTCGGAGATGTTAAAATCGGCGGCGAGAAGGGCCTGAATTCGAATTCTGGCGCCCTTCCTGTGAAACATTTACCAAAGGCAAAGTCTTCTATCCCCGTTGTTCTTGAATCGAAAACGTGCCAGCGGGGAGCACACACCTAGGAAGACGGGAGAAAAAGACAGCAGAGAAATTAAAATCCGCTTTCTTCATAAAATCTGTTATTTTCATCAAGGTCTACCTTGATTTTCATAATGTAAGAAAACAACACAGCATACTTCAAAATTCTTAGGCAAAGAATTAAACAGTGATATATTAGGGTTTGCAATCTACTAGCTGACCAATTCAGCGCTGCCCAGGAAAACTCTGAATGACAACTGATAAATTCCCTCTCTCTCTCTCCTCCCTAACACCCCTCAACTCTCTCTCTCTCTCTCTCTCTCTCATTCCTCCCTATCACCCCCTCTACTCTCTCTCTCTCTCACTTTCACTCTCTCTCCTTCACTCTTTCCCTCTTTCTCTTCCCTAACACCCCCTCTACTCTCTCTCTCTCACTCCCCCTCCCTCTCTCTCTCTCTCTCACTTTTTCCCTTTCCTATTAAAAGAGTTGCTTCAATTACATTGCCCTGCATTTTTGACATTTTATATTTCATCCCTTCTCAACCCCCATCCCTATCGGGGCTGAATTTGGACATAAAGGGCATTAGAGTGTCACTATTCATCTCAGTGACTTCTCTCTAAAAAGCTAAAATCGAACATTTTTTAGACAACTGAGGGAAATGGACTATCCTATAGAAAATCTACTGTAGTAGCATTTACGAAATCAACGTATTTTTAATATTCAAAGCGATCTCAAATACATATACTATCCCAATTAAAGCCTTGAATCAAACTTGGAAGAAATGCTAAAGCTTTCCCTTCCCATGTGGGTTTTGAACCCATATACGCTAGAGAGAACAATGTTACGATGCCATTTTGACAATTACGCAATATATTTGTCTGAAATGATACAATGTTATTTTAATACCCGCGTTCAATGGTCATCTGTTTATTCCAAGGTAATGTCTTACGCCTTTTGCCATCAGACTGACATATAATCAAGATGTCGGTATGTGTCTTCCACATAATTGTATTTTTTTTATTTCAGATAAAACATAGTTTAACAAACTCTGGGAAGGTGAGGAGGGTGCCATATGGTTAATAGACGGCAAATTTATTAGAAATCGCTTGACAGCACAGCAGTGCTATTCGGACTGTCTTGTTCTCACAGTCAGCATCAAACGTATTCAGTGATGTCATTCATCTTACTCATAATATATCATTTGGCAGTAATTTACCTACATTACTACGGTTCTTTTTCACCACAAGTATTTTTCCCCTTAGAGGGGGTGAATTCACAAAGTTTTAACACTCCACTTTTCATCATTTCTCATCACTTTTGGGGTGAAGATGCTAGCCCCATGCCTTTCTCTACTCTCACTGCAACAACAGACTCCTGCCCTCCAGTTAGCACATCCCCTGTCCTCCTGGAGCCGTCAACCCACAAGGCGCCTTATTCACTGCATAATCCAACACAGACACACTGGATGTTTCTGGTGAGGTGTGACCTTTATCGGAATTATTATAATCATGATCGAAAACGGTATAACCCAGAATCATGGTAGCCATTACCCAGAAGGGTAGGTCACAGCGCCGACTCGTTTGCAACACTTACCGTGATACTGTCGTCGTTGGCTGCAAGGCTGTACCCAAGCCCCTGATTTTCCTTTTGCTCGTCAGGGAACCAAGTCACGTAAGCGTCGCTCTTGGTATCAACGAGGAGCTGATGGCACTCCTGACTCTTGAGACCACAGGAGTAGAGCGCTCCCGGATTGCTCTGAAGTTGAGGAGTCTGTGCCCGCGGAGCACCGACCAATATTCTATTGGTAAAAAATAAACATTAATGAAGGCTTTGATAAGACTTAATTCCAGGAAGGTGGCTGGTAATTACTTGTCTCTGGGAATAGAAAACAAGTTGTTGTTATGAGGTTTGTTTCAGTACGCAATTTCCTAATTAAAAGTGTTATCATTTTTCGTTTTATAATTCTCTTAAAGATTATAAGCATTGTTTCTGGAGAGAGAGAGAGAGAGAGAGAGAGAGAGAGAGAGAGAGAGAATCTTATGGGTGGATACGTCTCAAAGAGGTAAGAATTACTTCGTCGAGAATTCTCGTTTTGCGTTGCATAATGGTATCAATATTGGCAGGATGCCGATCACTCAGGTTTGTTATTTCTCTCTCTCTCTCTCTCTCTCTCTCTCTCTCTCTCTCTCTCTCTCTCTCTCAGCCGCAATCCAAAATAGCAACCAACAACCAGGTATCTAATTCACTGCTTCTATCAACAAAATCATATACTTCATTATATAACTCCCTGAAAGAGTTTCTCACTTTGGCTGAGATCGATCGAAAGTCAACTCAAATGTAAACTGAGCGACCTGAAACTTACGTTATGAGTCCAGAGAGAGAGAGAGAGAGAGAGAGAGAGAGAGTGTCCGGCGGGAGGAAATTGCATTGATCTGATATATGTCTTAAAACTGACATCAGCTTTGGACACAGACATAAACGGATGTAGTTGTGAAGATAAGGCGATGATATCATCGCTTTCGTTATCAGGGTTTTCGAGTCATTCATTCATTGAGCATAGACGTATAGATAAGAGAGGAATGGAGGATCTGAAAAAAAAACCTGAAAAAGAGTGGTTTGATGATGATAACCGGACAAATTTGTAATGATAAGTGCATTCGTTAAAAGACTAATCTTATAAGAATATCTTACTTGTGGAGCATTGCCTACTAATGTTTAAAATAATTTTGTTACCTTTTCACCTAATGATCCACACACGGCACATAATTATTATATATATAAAAAAAAAAAAAATATATATATATATATATATATATATATATATATATATATATAGTTATATATATTATATATATATAAGCACACATATATATGTATATATATACATACACACACACACATATATATATATACATATATAAGCACACATATGTATGTATATACAAATACATACATATACACACATATATATATATATACATATATAAGCACACATATGTATGTATATACAAATACATACATATACACACACGTATATATATTACATTATATGTATGTTACACATACTTATAACACACTTACACAGGTGAACAACATGACACACTAACATTTATAAAAAAAATGTAGTTGCAGACATCCAACACATTATTCCTTTGCACATGAACGATATTTTTTTAAACTTAGGAGTATTAAGAAATTAGGACAATCACCACTTACGTCTTTTCGGTTCCATTGAGAAAATGAGCGAGAGAGAAGCCAAATTGCACCCCTTTCTGGTCAGTCGGTCGAAGTAGTATGGGTGCGTCTTTTTTGAGGTTAAACGACGAAACGCAGCCTACGGTCACCGAAACCTGTATGAAAAGGCGAAGGAAAACCTCTCCCGGGGTTCCTTTCGTTTCCTTCCTCCCCGATGGCATCTTGACTCTTGGAACTTTGGCGATGCGGAGGGATACAAAATCTTACCGGTAGGGGATATCGGAGAGCTCCCGAGAGGTCAGTGTTTATTTCTCGAACGGGTGATCACATTAAGCTTACTCAGAAACTGGGGTTGCTGTGGGATGTCTTGTTATAAATAAAATATGTCTTGTTACGGAGGTTTTAACGTAATGTAACACGAGAAACATCGGAACACTCACTGTCTTGTTTTCTTAAACGACCGCCATGGTTTTCCGCATCAAAGTTTTGGCGCTAATTCCTCGTAGTTTTCGACGCAGTCCTTCGAAAATGATCCGTCATTAGGAAGCTTTCTTTAAATAAGGCATAATCAGAACACTTAGCAGATGTAAATAAAGCTCAAACGGACAAAGAACCGAAATCATAACTGTAGAATAGTTCATCCACAGTTCACAGCTAGAGTCTGCATTAGATAAGGTAGACTATCTTCGACATTTTCTAATCAGCAGCGATAAAACGTAGAGAAACATTGCCAAGTAGACATTTTTTCCGCATGATGAGAAACCTGAAAAAAAAAGACAAATAATTCACCACAAAAATATAAAATACAAATAAAAATATTAACATATATGAAGTGTTATGAGCTCAAAGTAACTACGGGCTATGTCAGGCATATTAGTTATGAATATGGCATGTTAGTAACAGCAAGAGAGATAAGGTCTGCTTTGAAATGCTGGTCTGGTTCTCGCTTTACCCGGCACGAAGAGGATAGTCAGTCTTCGAAGGAAATTATTGTTTTATAAATCAGAAACAATTCATGATCTTGATTTATTGGTTGGAAAAAATACAAATTACTGGAATGGAATCAATTAGCAAATTTTCAGCATACATATTTTCTGTGGCTTACAACAAATGCTTATTTAATATTTATTCGCTTGGTAGAATGTCATTAATACCGAATTAGTACAACTGAAGCGTTATTGTTTTCTCCAGTAAGGTGAGAATTACTTTGTAGTGCTAATCCTCTCCCTGAACCTCGCCCCTCCAACCCCCATCCTCTTTGTAATTATTTGACAGAGACATTTGACTACCACACATACACACGAACACACACACACACAAACACACACACACACACACACATATATATATATATATATATATATACATATATACATACTGTAGATATATATTTATACATATGCATGTATAGAAAAATAAAAGGCCCATAACACTATTTGTCGTGTATATAGTGTTTAAATGGGCCTTTCAACTTGATGGAACACTGTTAGATTACAGAAAGAGACATATATATATATATATATATATATATATATATATATATATATATATATATATATATATATATATATATATATATATATATATATATATATATATAATCCCAACTGCTACCCACCATAGTCATATAATAACCACATACCCTGAGTAACCTTTAAGTAACAGAATCAAGCTGAAATTTTAAGAAAACGCACCCAGCTCGACCAGCCAACGGGGTTCTTTTATTTTGGGTGCCACCAACTACACCACGAGGCCCGGGGGAAGACAGAACAGGAAAAGAAATGATAAGATATTGTCACGAAGTGTTCCAAGTATCTGGATATTACACAACTAATCACAGAATTCAAAAATTTACCTCACTTCAGCCAGATACCCGAACTCTTATAACAATAAAAATTACGACTGAGTACTCTAACGGTAACAGTGATCCCTGAAAAAGCTCATTAATCATGTGAAAAATCAAACTAAGTTTATCAAAACAAGTGTGAGGTATCAACAATTAAACAAGAAATATACTAGAGTAAAAGTGCGCCACTCCATCAAACAACTTTAACAAAACATGTTTATCACTTTGCCTTAAGCACACAATTAATCCTATTCACTGGTGGTCAATAAATGAAACACTGTTTTTAAAAACATTAAATACAGAAATTTATTTTTAAATTCAAAACTTATGACTAGAATTCACAATCTGAAAAATTTACTATTGCTTGAAAACAACACAAAATTTAATCAATTCTTCAATTAAATTATTAAGCAAAACTAAATCACAAAACTTTAATTTATCAAGAAATCAAATTAATCAAGCAAAATTTAAACTATCAACAATTACTCAAGATTTGAAAAGAAAATCTTCATAAATGAAAATTAAATCAAGTATGCAATGTTAAATTATCAAGAAATATTTAAAATGCTAAGTAAATAAATGTTACATCACCAATATAAAAAATGTGAAAAATCAAGAGATTGAAAACACGAGAACACACAAAAATACACAAAAGATTTATCAATAATAATTTCACTACGGCAAAATTTCCATAATATATCTTATTATACCATGGTAATAATAAGTAAAATTCACTTTATCTTACACCAGCTCGTGAAAACCTTTGCAAAATCACTTGCAGCCACTTTAGATTCACAAAACACACTTTTTTGTTGGGCATTGTTACAACTTTTCCTATGTTCAGATCTCAAAAGCTAAGATTAACACCAGTGACCGCAAATATTTTACGTTAAAATTTCTCTCTTTTGAAGAAAGAGAGAGGGAAGCTATTCTAACGGTCTCTGAAATCAGAATGAGTAAATTTTAGGATTCCAATAGGAAACGAAACAATCATATGACGTCATTAAGGCATTTTGAGGATGAGATACGAGAGAAAGTTCTAGAAAAAGGAAGGTGGCGTCACTTCCAGCAAAACATTTTAAATGCAATCAGGACAATACATGGTCAGAGCAATGCAATCTTAAACACGACGCAATTGCCATGTGCTTCAATGCAACATGTGTTCATTTCTCAAAAGTACATGTCTTTACAAGAAAATCGTATGGAACACATGTAACATTGCGAAATCATTCATCTTCTTCTCGTATGGGACCAAGCTTTTACAGAAATCTTAACAGGATCAAAACAGACTGCAGCTAGCTGATTATGACTGTCAGGTTTTAAAAAAAAACAAAAAACTCAAGTTGGTTTCCAGAATGGAGCATCAATTGTTATCTCGACCTGTCAGCCCTTTATCTTTCGCGATGACAACTGAAGTGAAACAAGCCTTCCAACCACACACATGTATTGCTGATATACTACATTACTATTAAAAATGTATTATTAATCCCAAATTATGCCGTTAATTTATCTTAATCATTAACTCTTTTGAGATCTGACGTTACACTACATATGACATTTCAACAATTATTATTATTACACATAACACATGATAAATAGAAGAGTAAATATATCAAAACTATAGGATGATATACACATTACAAGGCAACATCATGAAAATATCTTATCACCTACACCAACAATATTTTATCTAACATGGTTTCCTGTAAAGTTCTTGAAAAGTTCTTGAAAGAAAATTCCAAAAGGTGCACTTTAGGGAAACAAATAGATTCATAATAATAATAAAAATAATAATAATAATGATAATAATAATAATAATTTGGCTCCACAGAGCATACATATTATGGTCTGCAACCACCTCCTTCACTCTCTTCGCCAGCACCTTTGCCCCCAATGACCAGAGATATAGTCCTGGGCATTTTCTCCCTAAAAAGATAAGGCTCTTTCATTCTAGGCAATTTTTTTCTTTCTCCCTTTCTCGACAGGAATGAACAAAAAGTTCTGGAAGTTAAATTGGTAAGAAATTCATCGTTATATCTTAAATTCATATGTTAAATTTAAGCTGTTTATGATTATTCAAATTTATGCCCAAATCGTTAAATCACGTTTTGTCTTTTTTATATATATATATATATATATATATATATATATATATATATATATATATATATATATATATATATATATATATATATACATGGATACACTTGTCACTACAAAGCCTTAAGATCCAAGTGCAAGAAATATGAAGAAATTCGGCAACGTGACCCCGCCGTGATTATGGAACCTGGGTTTGTTTCCCGCTACCAAACAACATAATTTCTTCATATTTTTTGCATTTGGATCTTAAGGCTTTGCAGTGACAAGTGTATCCAAAAAAGCGCTAAGGATTCGAGAAGTTAAGAGGGCATTGTGGCTATTACAATTACATATGTATCTGGTAAAAAGTGACCAGTAAATTCTATGTATGTATATATATATATATATATATATATATATATATATATATATATATATATATATATATATGCATGGCCAGGGCAGGTATATCTAGCCCTAAATGCAGTTCACAACACATCTGGCTGACTTGGCCACACACACACACAAAAGGATGTAAGTTAACAGTAAATATAAATGGAATTTAAGGGAAAAGCAGTTTTACACTAATCACTAATTAGATCATAATTTCACAGATCAGATGGATATTACACAGCTTGCTCCTTGGCACTGCTTTTATGTTAGTTCACAAATCAAATAGCGCCAGCAGCAAAATAATTTACGCTCTAGAATGGATATTCTTATCTAGAGAATTACTCTTAATTTGAAACTAATCACAGTATGGTATGGAACTTTAAAATTAAGTAAATATACAGGAACTCTTGCCACGGGTGGCATATAAATCTTCAGATATTAGTCTTGAAGTAATCTACCACGTCGGGAGATCAGGAATTGGAACCGTGAATGAACAGGTAGGCAAGCAGCATCAAAACACCTATTCTGCAAGACAAACTTACTGTCACTTGGTTTGCAAGAAAAACACTTGCACATTCACTGTGGGAATGCTGACGGCTGAGAGGGAAGCAATTTAGAATAGCAAATTCCATGAAACGCGTACATTACTTGAATTGGAAACACTAACCACTTCACTTATTGTCCCAGAACTCCAAGGGCATGAATATTAGGATTAAAAATTCTAGTGGAATAATGGGCGTCGTAACAAACTCCAAATCCAGCTGTACCTTTTCCCACAGGGTGTGTTGTCTTGATGTGTAGGCCAGACTTTATAATTAAGGCAAGGGACTTTGGTGGGACTGTGTTAGCATGGCAAAGATTGACTAGGTCAGAGGGGAGGAGGGCGGTTGGAGACTGACCTGGCAAGGATTCTGCTCTGTGTCTGGCTAGTAACAAACTGCCGCTTGACCGTTGTTGTTTAAGATTAAGCCAGCCTTGTGCTTGCACGGGCTCTTGCTCCTGGAGCAGCCCGTAATCCACTTGGCCCCTAATCTGGCCCTTATATAGCTTTTCATTCTCGCCTTCCAGCCTCAGTCCCGTGTGTGGGTGATCGTTCGCTAACTTGCCAGCTCCTGTCCCGCGTCTTGCTGACATCCACAGAGGCGGGTGCTGGAATAAGGAGATGAAACGACAGTACCCATGAGATATTAAAGGCCGACAAAGGCGGGATAATAGGCAAGGAGATAGAGGGTGGAGATTCTAGTCGAGACTGAGAGGATTAAG
>NC_089783.1:28856624-28876624 GCF_040412425.1 Macrobrachium rosenbergii | reverse complement strand
CTAAAGTTAACTGTTCGTCCTCCCTCTTATACTAATTCTTATAAGGCCTCTTCAAATTACTAAAAAAAAAAAAAAAAGACTCACGCCTAACCCGTCAGATTTTCCCCTGATCTTCTTTCGTCACGTCATTCGTAAACAACGTCAACAAAGAAGATACAACGCAGCCATTCATCTGACAAACCTTTGAACTAGAGTCACTCGACTCTTAACTTTTTTATTTAATGTTTTTACGACTAAAATGATTTATATAGACACCAGTTAAAAGTTACCTTCTTTTTCTTCGGATAACGGAGGTGCCGAAGTTGCTAAGCGTGTTTAATTTATATCATAAACGTCTGCCGTAATGAACACACTCCCTCCCCGCACATACAGTACGTGTACAGTATGTGTACGTTAATCTGAACTCATTTCAGCACGACCCCTTGCTTCTGAAGCAGGATATAAACCCATATTTATACATATCTCATATACATATGTGTATGTACCGATATACCACACATACAAATATATATATATATATATATATATATATATATATATATATATATATATATTTTATATATATACTGTATATATAAATTATATATATATATATATATAAATTATATATATATATATATATATATATATATATATATATATATATATATATATATATATATATATATATATATATATATATATATATATATATATATAAAATGTGTGTGTGAGAGAGAGAGAATTTATGAATAGAGCTCTCATGTCGTAACAGCGAAGACCATGAGAGAGAGAGAGAGAGAGAGAGAGAGAGAGAGAGAGAGAGAGAGAGAGAGAGAGAGAGAGACTTCCAACCTATGGCGACCGTCTGTCCGTGTCGAGACGAAGAACCATAAGGAGTGACTTGAGACACTTGTAAATATTATGTTAACGAATTCTTCGGTTCACTTTAACTCATTCTCGCGTAGCTATAAATAAAGTTTCCTTTTAGGAAAGGACCATTGGACGGTGATCTTAACAACCGGTGATGTTTGTATGAACCGAAGTAAGAAAAATTATTCTTAACAATTCTGACTGAATTAATTAAAATATTATTATTATTATTATTATTATTATTATTATTATTATTATTATTATTATTATTATTATTGTTGTTGGAACCTGTGCACTGTTTTATATTTTCATGTCCGACATTAAGGTCTTTTCTGTTTGTTCTTTGAATGTCATTAAATCAGTTGCCTTCAAGTATAAGGTTTTTAGATAGCAATAATTACTGAAATATTAAAATGATCATCGAAAAATGCAAAAGATTGTATGAATACCAAAAAATTCGAATATATATGTATACTGTATGTATATATATATATATATGTATGTATGTGTATATGTATATATATATATATATATATATATATATATATATATATATATATATATATATATATATATATATATATAAAACTGCCTCCACAATATTGAACGCAAAACATCATCAAGAACTCATGTCACTTTTCCCTTCTTCCCCGTTCCCTCGTGGGAGAGAAGGCTTCGTCTCTAAACATCTCCAAACATTCAATCTGATAAGTTATAAACAAACGACCCAATGTTAACTTACTCTAACAGTTCTGTTTGGTCTCACGAGAACCTTTGTGTTCGTCGAGTTTTGAATGAATCCGGTGTTTGAGCCGATTCGTTCTGCCTTATTTCAGTCTTGCCTTCTTAAACTTAATTTGTTGTTTACGTTTCATTCGTGTCTTTGTTTACTAATGCTTTGGATTATGTATTCGTCTATTCATTTACATTTTTATTTATTTATTTATTTATTATGTTCTCTTGGTGTTGGTACGATTGTATAACATATTCACTGATAACCCACTTGCCTTGATTTGAAAAGTGGCCTAAATTTGGAGATTCTGTTGAATCTTATTTTTCTAACACAATTCAGAAACCTGTAACTCCCAGTTTCTAGTGAAGGACAATGGCAGACTGTTTCAAGTTTTATTTATTGCCGATTAATTAAGAGAGTTGGTGATCATTTTATATCTGAAGAAATTATCACTGTCTGTGTAATTACCAGAGTCTACCATCAGTCTGTAGGTACGAGACCATATATTCATTTTGCTTGTAGAATCTAACTAACGCAATTGCTTCAATAATAATAATAATAATAATAATAATAATAATAATAATAATAATAATAATAATAATAGTTCATTAAATTTTTTTCACTAGGCAGATGACCGCCAGAGTGCGTGTTGAAACGTCAGAGAAAATAAAAAGGTACGACAACAGAGAATCTTTACATGACCTTAGGAATCGTGATATATCAGCTACACGTTGATGAGAAGATTATCAGACGAATGGAGAAGAATATATACAAATTAAATGAAACAGCTATTATAATCAAGGCTACTGCTCTCAGTGAAGGTCTCCATAATAATAATAATAATAATAATAATAATAATAATAATAATAATAATAATAATAAACAAAAGAGGAGGGACAATAACGTAATAATTACGCAAATCAACACTCATTCAATATTTGCAAGAATCAGTGATTTGTTTTAAAATTTGAATCGAAAAATCCAGAATACTGAATGTCAATTAAAGGTCGCCTCGTTGCCACTTAAAGCTCCGCAACTCAAAACAGTCAACTAGAAACCAAGTACTGTGAAAAAAGATACAGATAAATGTCTTCTTCTTAATGAGATCATTTTGAAAACGATAGTTGGTGATTTGTTTCTCATTTCTAAAGTACTCCAGCGGTTTTCTGTTTTTTTTAGGGAAAGTTTAAACACTTGAATATAAATCATATATTTTCAATATATATATGTACTGGATATATATAAATATATATGTATATATATTTATATTATATATATGTGTGTGTGTGTTGCGTGCATATTTACATACGAACGATTAAGTCTTTGAATAGGTTTTATTTGTCTACAACACAAAGTTGGAAACGAAGGGTAGACTCAGCTCATAACTCAGGTAGATATTACTAGCACTGACATAAATGACACTTCTAGATTCTAATTCCCATTATCACGTCGCCATAACACTATTCTCGACGTGCTAGAAAAAGTTTTCCTTTCGGCGTAACGGTGTTGTAGGTGTTACTGACCTGATGTTCCCTTTGTTTATAAACCACAGAGGCCGAATGGCCTTTGTTTATCACAGGATTATTAGCAGTGTGTTGAGGGCAGGCTGATGTATAGGGTGATTGAGAAATCGACTTTCAGGGAGAATGTCGCTGCTTTTTTATAACAATTTCTCTTAGGAAGACGTATGATTATAATATTGTTTTTCGTTTCTTTTAGTACCTAATTTATTCACCTGTTGGCGTGTGTTTGTGTTTTACACCTACACATTATATTCGATGAAGGTGTATGCTTCAATATCATTTCTTTTTCGAATCCATAGGATCCAAGATTACCCCACTTTTCTTCCTCAAAACCTTCATTTTCGAAGTCGTAGCTCAAATATCCGAATCTTATACTTCTTCATTTTACCCCGGATGTTTTTATCTCTCTCTCTCTCTCTCTCTCTCTCTCTCTCTCTCTCTCTCTCTCTCTCTCTCTCTCTCTCTGACATTGCGGATTCCTTCTCGTGGGAGTTCACTCGAGAAATTAAGGAATATTAGTTGTTCATTAGAAGAAAATTCATTAAACATCCATAAACATTCCATAAAATAATTAATTATTCTTGTACTTTTCTTACTTCCCCTGACGTGTTAACCCAGTGACTTTAATATCAAGTAAGCATTACAACTGACGAAAAAAGGAAGTGAAATTGAATTATTTAAATGATGACAACAATCTATTGAATATGATCGTGTCAAGATTATTTTACCAACAGTGTTGTAAGCCTTCGGCAAGGGAGCAGGTGAGTTTCATTTTGGGAGACGGGGTGGTGGAAATTTATCTTCACCTCGGTTTTTATTTATTATTTATTTTTCTAAAACTTTGCTAATACATTGTCCGTGGGTTTCAATGAAATGGCATGTACTGTGAGTCTTTTTACATTATAGACTGTAATTGATCAGCTACAATTCCTACTTTATGATCTGAATGATGTAGAATATACAACTATAGAATTTCGGTCAAAGGCCAAGCGCTGGAACCTATGAGGTCTACAGCGCTGAAAGGGAGGTTGACAATCTGAAAGGTATAACGGGCAGAAAACCTCGTAGCTGAACTGTGAATCAATTGTTAGGAGAGGGTGGAAAGTAAGACGGAAGATAGAGAATATGAACGGTGGCACAGTAAAAGGAATGAAAGGGGTTGCAGCTAAGGGCCGAAGGGACGCTGCTAAGAACTTTAAGTGATGCCTACAGTGTACCGCCGCATGAGGTTCACTGACGTCGCTACCCCTACCCCTGAATTGGTCCTACGTTCTGTGATTTAAAAGGGAAGCCTTAATCTACTAGCTATGTCCATGGCCTTCAGTGCTTATTTATTTTCTCGGTAGATTTCATAATTAATAGTAAACAGCGAGAATAACTACTATCGCGGAAAAACAGCCTCTTCATCTTAGACAAAATAATCCTGGCTTCTCCCAGTGTCTGATGTTTTCATTATCTAGCTCTCTCGAGCTGATTTCTAACGGTCGGTTACCTAACCAAACATGTGGTTTGAGACTCATTTGGTTTGTTAACCCGGTAACGAGATCTAAATTGTTTATTTTTTCAGGATAGTATTATTCACACTCCAGAGACGAAGGAAGTCTTACTACTTACACGCTCATATCCTATGCTACTCGACATTCTAGTCTAAACATGTACAGTAGATATATAAACACGCACGCTAACCCACGTGCACACTACTTTCGAAGTATATTATATAACAATACACACAAAACTGCATATATATATATATATATATATATATATATATATATATATATATATATATATATATATGTCAATAATTGTTTTTTACACTCAGTGACACATCACTTATTTATTTATTGGAAAATTTTCAAATTAAAATTTCCTTTCCA
Organism: Macrobrachium rosenbergii; assembly: GCF_040412425.1. Lineage (NCBI taxonomy): Eukaryota > Metazoa > Arthropoda > Malacostraca > Decapoda > Palaemonidae > Macrobrachium > Macrobrachium rosenbergii. Next base: position 28,871,639 of record NC_089783.1, on the reverse strand, counting down.
CAAACGCACACACACACAAGTACGTATGCATGTATGTATATATATATATATATATATATATATATATATATATATATATATATATATATATATATATATATATATATATATGTATACGTGTGTATATGAATGCGTGTAAGTGCTTGCATATAAAAAAAGGTTTCGTTTTCTCTCACCGCACTGTTAAATACACTTTTCCTCAAAAGTACAACAAGGAAAAGGGGGAATGGACGAAATCATACTTTTCCGGAAGTCACTTTCACTCTACTGAGAAATCCTAAAGAATCGTGTGTATATGTGAGAGAGAGAGAGAGAGAGAGAGAGAGAGAGAGAGAGAGACTACCTGGTAATTTTCACGTGAATCTGGCAATTGAAATACTCTACGACTGTGAGAACAATAATTACATTTCTGGGGTTTTTCTTGGACAGTATGGTAATAATAATAATAATAATAATAATAATAATAATAATAATAATAATAATAATAATAATAATAATAATAAATAAATAATAATAATAATAATGAGTGACAGTCATAGTCATTTTTTTAGTCAAACAGCATTAAAATTTATGCAGACAACTCCCGAGAGCATAAGTATCTGAATTTCCAATTTCATATGAAAGTCTGAGCAGTTTTTCGAAAGTTCTCCCATACATTTCAGTATATTTTGACGGGAAAAGTATTGAGAGGATATCAGCCTCTATTGCACTGCCAATAATAATAATAATAATAATAATAATAATAATAATAATAATAATAATAACAATAACAATAATATGCTTCAACTAGATGTTTCTGAGAGGGTGTTTAAACCCCTCTCTGGTAAATGTACGTCATAAACCTTACCCCATTTACATCATGACATCTATCTCACCAGAAACATAGAAACGGCGCCTTGCAACTGTCTTCCGGTAAAAAAGCAACACCATCACTCATATACTAAAACAAGTGAGTTTAAATGCAGCACCTTAAACCTCATAACACTGACGGAGATCGCCGCTTCTGACGGAGGGCGCCAAAGGCCAGGATATATCTGAAGGGGTAGGAGGAACCACGCGATTCTGACGAGGAAAGGTTCCGCCGACCAAGACCAAAGTCTTGGTTCCGACCGCGTGGCGATGTCTCGATACCCGATCCCGGACATGGCCCGCCCACCTCCCCGAAATGTGTTTACACTTAGTAGACTGCTTGATACAAAGAACGCCATAAGTGGAACGCCATTATGTTTACACTGAGCTGAACAACTCTAAGGAAAGAGGAAGGGGCTAATGAGTCTGGCGTCGACTGGCACGTTTCCATCAAGAGATTTCTCGTGGAAGAATAATCCCCCCCCCCTACCACCACCGCTACTCACCTACCCTCCAACCCTTCGCAACACCCCTCCCCCACCCCACATCCCCTTTTTCTCACTGTATCATATAAATAATTGCTCCCGGCAAGAATAAGCACACCGACAAGTTCGGGATTTTAAGTAACAGATATTCTAAAATTATTCTAAACCGACAAAATTCAAGTGTTTTAACCACCTTTTAAATCACCCGTTTGCCAGATTAGCACACGTCAAAAAGCTTACCTTTACACTGCATAGAACATAGTTTTTTATATTGTCATCTTTTTTACTGTATTCTATGAAGCTGATTTAACGAAGTTAATGTTCTCTCTCTCAGAATGATTTTTAAAACATTTCATACACATCATAAATCCATTTGAATTATGCTTGTAGATATGTGTATGTGTCAAGTGTTTATATTTTTATTTATCAAATAATCACATGTATATATATAGGGATATATACATACATACATACATGCATACACACACACACACACACACATATATATATATATATATATATATATATATATATATATATATATATATATATATATATATATATATATATATATATATATATATATATAGGTAGTTAAAACCTACTTTATGTACATACCTGGGGATATGCAGTGTTGACGTAACGTATTCATCAAGATTTCACAATTCTAAGACTTACTACAGGATATTTCATTATCGCTGTAATTAACTTTCGCCTATGTAATACGTCCTCATTAATCAAATGACTTCCGTCACACGACATTTCCGATAAACAGTACCATAATGAAATTGTAGCGATTTTTTCCTGTTTTCACGACCAACAGATCGAATTCCCTCAATTATAAGCTCGAGGGAGAAAAAAATTAAAATATGACAGCCACGAACATGACGGAAACTCAGGAATTCTTATCTTGACACACACACATACACACACGCACACACGCACGCGCCCTGACAAGAGTTAGCGCAGGACTGGCAGGAGATTGACAGAAAGGAACCAGGAACGGGAAAGGGGGCGCCCAAGCTCTCGCTCCTCGCGTATGTGTGTTTGTGGTTTCTGTGTGTATATGTGCGGAACAAACAGTGTGGGCGTTGGGCTATGGTTCCCTACTAGTCTAATAATAAAAAAAAAAAAGAATGGCCATTTGGTGATCGTTGCTTTTTCAAGATTGAGTGTTATCCAAGGGTTACCTTTGGCCTTCGAGTAGCACTTAAAGTAATTGATATGTGAATAATGAAATGGGTGATATGACGTATAAGGTTTAGTTGTAAACAAAAGAGAGAGAGAGAGAGAGAGAGAGAGAGAGAGAGAGAGAGAGAGAGAGAGAGAGAGAATTACGTTCTGGGCAGTTTTCAGACGTCTATAATAAACTTAGAAACATGATTTTGAACAATAAAGATTAAACAATTTATACTGTCAACATCAATAACATCATGGCAACTGTGAAGACAGCAAGAGAAACATGGATATCATTTTTAAAAAATTGGCATTAATAATATTAACAGAGAAGCAGAAACTTGAAATACAAATACTCTATTCGAAAATACAGACATCTGCTTGTTTCAAGTAATGTAATTACCTTTTCCACGAGTGATCTGTTAAGAGCTTGTTGTAGACCCACACCAATTCACTAGTTATTGGTAATCACCCAACCTGAAAACTGCCTCAGTTTTTTGCCAAAAAAGTCGACGCTGTTGCCATCTATTAGAAACTATGTAGGCCCTAGGAAATCAATGGAGAAACTATTGCATTTCATTAGCACTACAATAATAAAATCTTGATGAAAAATACCTCGACATTTCAGTGAATTTGCATAAGTACCAAAGATACTTCTGTCAAGCTTTGAAGTTAGTGCATTGTCAATAACGAATTCAGTAAAGGATATAATCACCTTCACGTTACTTTTCACTACCCCTGACGTGGTAGACGGACTCAGGAATACCACCTAAATGTGAATTCTTCAGCATTTCATACAAACAATGAAATATCTAAGTGGCATCTTTATAGGGACAAAAACATTAGTTTAACAAATATTTTTACTTGAATATATTACAGAGGCCATAAAGAGACAGTTCTATCTTGATTCCTCTTTTTTTGAAAATACTAATGTTGACTGCTCCGGATAGCCCTTCGTAAACATACGATTCTTTAAAATTTAATTTTCAAATAAAAATACGTGTAACAAGGAGACAATAGTTTGTTGTCTCCACTTTGTAAGGAGATGCAGTTAATATCATCATGATGTTGCTTACGTAAGTAAATCTTGGTGTCAATAGAACCTATCAGGGCGCAGCAGTGTTAATCAACCTTGTAACCTAAAAGAATGATAAGCATTCGAAACTAAGTGCTGTAATGTAATCCAACTTAAATAAAAGAAACATTGACCCTAAAGATATATGAATAACTTTTTTCCACAGCATTAGTAGAAAACTGAATGTTGTAAATGTAGTTTCCTATTTTAATAAATATAAGCTGAATAATAAATGCTATAATGTATTTCAGTTCAGACTATTTCAGTAAGGTGGTCGGTTGTCTTGACTGAGAAATAATCCCCAGTTTTGAACATGAATTTATCTGAAGTCGTGTGGGTTGCTTCGAATTGCACTAAAAGGAACACAGAGTAGGTAGTTTGACTTACGTTGTAAAATTTGCAGTGAATACTGCAGAGCCGTATACTCAAGTGTCCTACATCATCTCAATACATGAGTTACAAATAGGTCACACAGGAACAAGCGGAGACAGAGAGAAGTAATGTAGATGCAAAGATTTTATTAAACTTTTACATCATTGTTAAATAGACAGAGATTTATGATGGCGATGTTATTCAGTCAGGAAATTGACTAAGTTGATCTGAATTGGAATTTTTTGCTCTGCTGAATTAGGTTCTTATTGAAGTCATGTGAACTTCTTGCCCTTAAAAATCACCCACAAAAATATCCTTCAAAATCACTGACATCGTCTGAACCAAGAGGTGGCGAATGTTGACATCCGGAGTATGCAGACCCCTCAATAGCTTTACCTATTCAGCGCACAATAATTTGACGTAAACTGGTGCTTTAAATGAGGAATCTGGTTTTATAAAAATTACCTTCGGTGTTTTAAATCAAATTCTAAAAATAAGGTTTCTTAGAAAACTCGTGTGGAGATTGTAAGCATAATTGTGATCTGACAGAAAGTTTTCGTCATACAAAGAAATTTACGACGTGTGATAATGATACTCTCAGAATTAAATCACAGGCTGCCCCCCTGAGACTCTAGCGCCTAAGTTTTAATTGATTACCGCATTGTGGGTATTTCCTGTCGCTCGATTTGGTCAGCCAGTGTCAAGCTCACGCACAGGTCATTCCACAAGGTAAGACAGAATTAGCAACATTAAAAAAATCAATCTTGATGTCCTTTACAACGCTGCTGCCAGCTTGGCATTTTATTTGTTTAGTTATTAACAAAACTGTTACAGAAAAAATTTAGGTGTCCTGTATATTCATGCAATTTTTTTTTAAATGTCTCCCCTTGAACTAAGAATTATCCTTAGATTTACTCTCAGACTTTTTCATCCTGTTCTCAGCATCCTGCAGCGTTTCAGGAAGCGGTCTGTTTTTCGTTTCGGGCAGAGGCAGCACGGTCAGAGCGCCAAGCATCCCGGAGATGCCGAAAAGTACTCCACCAGCCCACCACGCATGTTTGGCCTGTCGTTGGGAGGAGAATATGCATGGAATTAGTATATATTAACATGAGCGATGTATGCCCAAGTTCATACATAGACACATACAGATACACACGCGCACACATATATGTATATATATATATATATATATATATATATATATATATATATATATATATATATATATATATATGATTATTATCACTTTTGTACGTGATTCATTTATCACACATTACCACAGGTGAAAAATAAGAAAGAAGGGTGTAGGTCTGACCGGTTTCGACTTTATTTCCAAGCCATTTCGTCAGTGGCTTGGAAACAAAGTCGAAACCGGTCAGACCTACACTCCGTTTCTTATTTTTCACCTGTGGTAATGTGATATATATATATATATATATATATATATATATATATATACATATATATATATGTATGTATGTATGTGTATGTATGTATATATATATATATATATATATATATCTATATATATATATATATATATATATATATATATATATATATATATATATATAGATAGAGAGAGAGAGAGAGAGAGAGAGAGAGAGAGAGAGAGAGAGAGAGAGAGAGAGAGAGAGAGAGAGAGACTTCGAGTGACAACTGGCGTGCAGACGAAACCGGCTTGGCTTACGAGGTTTAGGAAGCCAAATCCTCTTGTCCTTACTTCGGTCGGGAAGAGCTCTGGTCCGTAGATAAAGTTGACCTGGAATGAATTGGGTAAACAGTAAACACATTCTATCTCATCCTCAAGGACCCCGTTTAGCTATTACGTCTAGCGTGGAAACAGTAATGATTTCATGGCAGATTTCAGCTTCATTCATAAACCTACGTAGAGTAGATTGATTATATCTAGGCAGAGTAAATGGATCGTATCTAAAAGATTACTACATATCTAAGTGTGTGTATTGAGGTGTAATCAGCTAAAAGTTTAAAAGCCTTGTTCTGGCTTTCGTGGAAGACAGAGCAATGGAATGGCATGAGTGGCGGAATTTCAGAGAGGATCTTTGCGTTGCACGGGGCTAAAGGCGTTGATACTGATTTGTAACATATATGTATGTTTCACTCTGTCTAATAAGTTTTGATGGCATGAAGCTGCTAGCCAATGCCCTACCCTAAGGATGTTCAAAAGACTTCTTCGCCGATGATCATAACTTTTTTTTTTTGGTCAGCAATTCAAGTACTGACCAAACTCAGCGTTGCTTTTCTTTGCTAATTAAACGACCAGCGGTACCTTCTTACATGTGTCTTTGAAATGAGATGCTCCAAAAACTTTATATTCTGATATCAACGAATATAGTCTCATTACCTTAAAAAAAAACTGTTCTAATTACTCACCTGGAAAGCACTTCCTATGAGCAAAAATCCCACCATGACCAAAACCCACTTGGCCCAGCCAAAATCTGGAAGGCAAGGAAGAAGGAGGATAGCGTTATCCTAAGAGGAATAAACCATAACAATGATAAAAATAAAGAAAAAATGCATAATTGAAATGTGGCAGGTGTTTTTAAGCACAACTAAGAAAAGCGAAGACGTATGAACCTTCTTATTATTTCATGTGTCCCATAAGTTACGATTTTGGTAAAATTTGCTTTTATTGTCACATTGAACGCTTAGTTACGCAAAACGTTATGAGTAAATTATCACGAAAATTTCAACGAGGGGTGGCCTCGCAAGTGGCAACAAGAGACTAAATTTTGAGAGAGGTCCGAATTTGGATAAGTGACTTTTTGGGGGTTTGAGCTGGGAAGGGCGGATCATTGCTCAACCCTGGAGGAGAGCTTTGCTGTCTCAGAACGCTGTTGTTGCATATGAAGGAGGGTTTTTGCTTCAGCAAATTCACTTCCTCATGCTTTCTGGAAGCAGAGAGATTATTGTTGATTCTTTTCCCATTTCCTTCTAGCCCAATACTCATAGAGTAAACGGCAATTCTTATGATTTTGAAATATGAGCAAATCAGCGGAAATTAATCTAACAAATCTACGTTTAATAAACGAAGAAATGTGCCTAGGATTAGACGTTTTCCTTCAATATATACTTCTGTTTATTATTTGAATGGTCCCATGTTTGTTCAATTGTTCGTAAAGGTAACGAACACTTTGAAAAAAAATGATAAAAATGAAGCATCCATGAATAATGGTTCTTCAACATTTACGAATCCTTGTTCTTTTTACCAGTTAATGGAATGGAACGAATTTCGAACTTGGCTTTTATTTTTCTGTTTTATTTCTGTTGTCGTTATTATATTAGATTTGTGCAAGACGTCATAAATTAGGCTGTATTCTTCAAAACTTTTGTCCTTAAGATATTAAACAATCTAATTGTCAGTATTGTCTTAAGTTCATTTGTGAATCATCATGAAAGCAAAGGATATAAAATAAATGCTTAAACACAAGGATAATGAATATTAAATAAGGTGTATATATATATATATATATATATATATATATATATATATATATATATATATATATATATATATATATACATATATATATATATATATATATATATATATATATATATATATATATATATATATATATGTGTGTGTGTGTGTGTGTGTATGTGTGTATTTCAGTACTTCAGCAAAACTGCATTTTTATTAGAAACTATTGGCTATGAATAATTTAGGTACTAACTGCAGCAATGTAAACAATGATAAACACTTCAGGGCGTTCAACGTGAATAAAATGCATGTGCCCACAGTAAATTACAATAAAGATTCCTCGGTTTCGTTCTCGTCTTACCTGCAGGAACAAACTGTTCTGCAAGAAAGAGTGACGCCCCGAAGAACAGTCCGCCGGAGACCATGGTCTTTCTCCCGAGACGGGTGGCCAAGGGCGTAGTCAAGATGATGGCAGAGCCGTCCATCGCTCCCGTCAGCGCCATGTACAAGAACGGCCCTGACCTGGGATAGAGAGATGTATCAAAGTAGATTAGGTGCGGTTGACATCCAGTTTGTCTACAGTTTGTACTGCTGACATGCTGGCAGAGGTTTGCCGGGGCATAAGACTCCTTCAGAACATTGTTTCTTCCTCCAAAGGCAGGTAGCCTTTTTTTTTTTTTCTTATGAACTATTTACTGGTCCAAATAATTGTTTTATTCCAATTTTATTAGGTGAGAATTAAAATAGTGATGCTCTAGGTATACATAGGATCAGCTCATTCATTGTATCTTCAGTGTTGACAGTTCTCGGATTTTTGTGTCTCAAATCAATTCTCTAAACAATACTTTCCTCCCATCTCTCGTCAGGTTTCTACACTCTGGCTATTTGTATAACGATTGCTATGGATCTATCGAGTATTAATGATTGTGAGTGCTTAACTCTCCTGATAAGAAGAGTACAGTACTCTTCCATCATTTTTGTTTTATTCTAAGACTAATTATTTAAAACTTTACATTGAGGACACGATCAGTGAGCAAAATAGGCTCTTTAGAGACCCAAATGCACGAATCCTCAAGAGAGCAGGTTGAGAGGGGCCTGTCAGAAACCACAGGTGAATGTAGCTGCTAAGCGGAACGGCATCAGAGACGAAGCATTTATGCGTTATTGCATAGGGAAGTGAAGAGGAAGGATTAAGAAGAAAACAGAGGAAATAGCGAGAAGGAAATGGCTGTTTGAGACACTATGAGAAATGCGGTACCATACTGAAGAAGACAAAATAACTCAGATGTCTACTGGACATCTGAAATTTTGCCTTGTCATTATTATTTTTTTCACCCGCTCTATGTGGATTTATGCATTATCCAGAGTACCGCCCATTTGCAGCAACAGTGAGGAAAAGTCTGGATTTATTTGGCAAAATTATTGGCACTGATTAGCACCCCTGAAATGAAGGATGCGATAAAGCTATTTACAATTAAAGCAACGCTGGATTAGAGATAGTCTTTTCCGATAAAGATGTAGGTTTTAAAGCAATGCTGAGGTAAAACGGGATTCACATGGTAAATTTGTTTACATTTACAGTAACATTCAATAAAATGGATGGCTTACATGGTGAAGTTGTTTAAATTCCTGATAAACTCCAAGAAAAAACCTGCATGGTAAACGTATTCACATTCACGATGACCCCCAAGAAAAAAACTTACGTGGTAAAGTTGTTTACACTCAAGATGGCCTCCAAAACAAAACTTATGTGGTATAGTTATTTATAATCATGATAAACAACAAAAAGAAAACTTACTTGGTAAAGTTGCTTACATCCTTGGTCACCTTTCAAGAAAAAGGAGAACTTACGTGGTGAAGTTGTTTGCATCCTTGGTCACCTTTCAAGAAAAAGGAGAACTTACGTGGTGAAGTTGTTTGCATCCTTGGTCACCTTTCAAGAAAAAGGAGAACTTACGTGGTGAAGTTGTTTGCATCCTTGGTCACCTTTCAAGAAAAAGGAGAACTTACGTGGTGAAGTTGTTTGCATCCTTGGTCACCTTTCAAGAAAAAGGAGAACTTACGTGGTGAAGTTGTTTGCATCCTTGGTCACCTTTCAAGAAAAAGGAGAACTTACATGGTAAAGTTGCTCACATCCTTGGTCGCCTTTCAAGAAAAAGGAGAACTTACGTGGTGAAGTTGTTTGCATTAATAGCAATGCTGAGGTAAAGGAAGGACTGTGTAAACCAAAGGGGTGGCGTCAGGAGAAGGATTAGTCTCATGGCCGGTGATCGGATGTATCTGAGCAACATCTCCACTTGAGATCTAAGAGTTTTTTTGTCTTTGTCCTCAGGTGCTCCTCCGCTCTCCCCCGATGCGACTGCCTGCGGGAGAGAAGTGTTGGGAGAATTACAGAAGACTTCTTAGGCAATATAACCAAGAAGCTCTGTTGGCAAAAGTCAGTAGAATTTAAAAAAGAGCAAGCACGCACCCCCTTCTCTCTCTCTCTCTCTACTTATTTATACACACACGTGTGCACATACATACATACATATATAAATATATAAAGTATATTATATATATATATATATATATATATATATATATATATATATATATATATATATATATATATATATATATATATATATATATATATATATATATATATATATGTGTGTGTGTGTGTGTGTGTGTGTATGTGTGTGTAATAGTTCTTTATACTCAACTTTTCCATCCTTTACATCTTCCGATCCACCTCATCAATTTCCGCTAACTTTCCCCTTAGAAATCCATCTATCTATTTATTTATCTACCTCTATCTATCTCTCGCAAACAACAAACCTGGGACAACTTTCGGACAGTGGTTTCCAGAGGAACGGACAGTTCGGTTTTATTTAACTTCACAGCTCTGTTTAGAGCCTGGACAGCTTCCTCTTCTCGGCCTTTTTGTATCAGCCATCTGGGCGACTCGTTTATAAAACTGAAAAAAAAAAATAGGTAGATGTTTGTTTTTCTCTCTTTCCAGATATTGCCATTCATTTATTTTTATGCATTTTTGTATCACTCGTTTGCTCTAAAAATTCTATTTTTTTAGTTATTGCTTATTATTGTCAAGTTAAACTTTATCAACATAATGCATTAGAGTAATAACCTTCTTTTCTAAATTTCAGCTGTCGAGGTATTAAGTTCATAAAGAAGGTGTTCCATTTAAATACTTTTTAAGCACATTCCATGAAGTCAATATACAATTCCTGGTAAACAACACTCGTAACTGTTTTTCTTCTTAAAATCAAAACTATCAAACATTACCTAAGAACAGTTTTTGCGTCACTAATGTTCAATGTACGTGCGGTAAGTTTTATCAAATCATTGCAATCGACGATGATTTCAAAAGCATTTTTTTTTTTATCAAAGAGTATGCTTTGTGCACGTGTGGCAGTATGTTATTAAATCATGGTAATCAGGCGATACTGAAAAGCATTCCTTTTTCACGACAAGATGTATAAATTTAGAAAGTAATTGAAATCAGGAAAGGTATCTGGCACTCACAAGGCCAGAGGCAACAAGATGACTCCAGGGCAGATTCCCACTAGGAGTATGTATTTCCAGGTCCTTAAGAAGTAGGCAACTCCTGCATTGGCTGCGGTGAAAAAGGAATATGGAAGTCCCATGAGCATCCCCACAAGACTTCGATGTTTGGCTGGAGACACCTCTAAGGCTGATGTTGTTGTTGTTGTGGTACGTGGATGTTGGGAAATTGGAAATGTGAGAGTGATTTTAACATTCAGGATCATGGTATTCTTACCCCGTCTGATTAACTGCAATTCTGTTTTGTTTTCGCTGCTTGTTCGAAGGTGAGTTTTTTTTAAAGATATTCGTGAAGAACAGCACACAGAAAGCCTTATTTTGTAATCTATTAATTTGTTTTTAGTGAATGCAAATTTTTGCCAAGAACTTTCATTAGCTGAATTCAAATAGTATTTGCATTGTGAAGCATGCATACACATATTCCTACACATGTATATATATATATATATATATATATATATATATATATATATATATATATATATATAAAATATATATATATATATAAAAAATATATATATATATATATATATATATATATATATATATATATATATATATATATATATATATGTATATATAGCTACTCACAACAAATACACACCCATTGGAAGCGAAATCACATCTCCTTAAAAAATAAAAGAAGAAAAAATGGAAAAAGAAAATCATTCCTCACCTAAACTCCAAGCAGGCAGAAGCATGATGGACGTCATGACACCAATTATAAACCTCATTGTGAGAATGACCGCGTATGAGGGAACAGTTGCCATCAGTATGACAGCTATGAGATGGAAGATGCTGCCAATCATCACCGAGCTTTTTCTTCCCCATCTAATATTTCGGGAAAATTTATGTTGGGCTCATAATGCATTGTTGGAAATTATGAATGTTATATCATTTTTATTACTGCAATCACAACAATATCCACAATATTTCGGGAAAATTAATGTTGGGCTCATAATGCATTGTTGGAAATTATGAGTATTATATAATTTTTATTACTGCAATCGCAACAATATCCACAATATTTCGGGAAAATTAATGTTGGGCTTACGATGCATTGTTGGAAATTATGAGTATTATATAATTTTTATTACTGCAATCACAACAATATCCACAATATTTCGGGAAAATTAATGTTGGGCTCATAATGCATTGTTGGAAATTGTGAGTGTTATATAATTTTTATTACTGCAATCGCAACAATATCCACAATATTTCGGGAAAATTAATGTTGGGCTTACGATGCATTGTTGGAAATTATGAGTATTATATAATTTTTATTACTGCAATCGCAACAATATCCACAATATTTCGGGAAAATTAATGTTGGGCTCATAATGCATTGTTGGAAATTATGAGTATTGTATAATTTTTATTACTGCAATCGCAACAAAATCATAATATTTCAGGAAAATTAATGTTGGGCTCATAATGCATTGTTGGAAATTGTGAGTATTATATAATTTTTATTACTGCAATCGCAACAATATCCACAATATTTCGGGAAAATTAATGTTGGGATCATAATGCATTGTTGGAAATTGTGAGTATTATGTAATTTTTATTACTGCAATCGCAACAATATCCACAATATTTCGGGAAAATTAATGTTGGGCTTACGATGCATTGTTGGAAATTATGAGTATTATATAATTTTTATTACTGCAATCACAACAATATCCACAATATTTCGGGAAAATTAATGTTGGGCTCATAATGCATTGTTGGAAATTGTGAGTGTTATATAATTTTTATTACTGCAATCGCAACAATATCCACAATATTTCGGGAAAATTAATGTTGGGCTTACGATGCATTGTTGGAAATTATGAGTATTATATAATTTTTATTACTGCAATCGCAACAATATCCACAATATTTCGGGAAAATTAATGTTGGGCTCATAATGCATTGTTGGAAATTATGAGTATTGTATAATTTTTATTACTGCAATCGCAACAAAATCATAATATTTCGGGAAAATTAATGTTGGGCTCATAATGCATTGTTGGAAATTGTGAGTATTATATAATTTTTATTACTGCAATCGCAACAATATCCACAATATTTCGGGAAAATTAATGTTGGGCTCATAATGCATTGTTGGAAATTGTGAGTATTATGTAATTTTTATTACTGCAATCGCAACAATATCCACAATATTTCGGGAAAATTAATGTTGGGCTTACGATGCATTGTTGGAAATTATGAGTATTATATAATTTTTATTACTGCAATCGCAACAATATCCACAATATTTCGGGAAAATTAATGTTGGGCTCATAATGCATTGTTGGAAATTATGAGTATTATATAATTTTTATTACTGCAATCGCAACAAAATCACAATATTTCGGGAAAATTAATGTTGGGCTCATAATGCATTGTTGGAAATTATGAGTATTATATAATTTTTATTACTGCAATCGCAACAATATCCACAATATTTCGGGAAAATTAAATGTTGGATTTCTAATACACTGTTGGAAATTATGAGAATTATATAATTTTTACTACTGCAATCGCAACAGTATCCACAATATTTCGGGAAAATTAAACGTTGGAATTCTAATGCACTGTTGGAAATTTCTGAGAATTAATATATTTATTGCTGCAATCACAACATTTATAATATTCAGGGAAAATTAAATGTTAGGTTTATAAAGCACTGTTAGGAATTGTGAGCATTAATATAATTTTTATTACTGCAATCACAACAAGATCTACAATATTTGAGGAAAATTAAATTCTACATTTATTAGGCCTTGTTGAAAACTAAGAGAGTTAATATTTTTACTGCTGCTAATTCGGCAACAACTACAATATATCGGGGAACGTTCAATGTTACATTTATAGTACGTTGTAGGAAATTGTTAGTATTAATATGATTCTTACTACAGCAACTACAAAAACAACTACAATATTAAGGGAAATAAGTGTTTGATTTATATAATTTATGGAAACCGTTATTATTAATGTAAATCTTAATGTTGCATCCACAACAGCAATAATATTTCGGGTAAATTGAATGTTGAATTTATAATATATATCGTTGGAAATTGCTAGCCATAATAACATTCTAATTGCAGCAACTACAGCAACAACTACAATATTTCAGGAAAACTAAATGCTATATTTATAATGAGTTGTTTGAAATTGGTTTGCATTAATATTATTATTATATTGCTGTAAATATAACAAATAATATAATATTTCAGTAAAACTAAATGTAAGGTTTATAATGTAATGTAGGAAACTGATATCACTAACCCTTCTTAGTTTACAATTAAATGAATAACTGTAATATCTCTGGAAAATTAAATGTTATTTTATAATAAGTCTTTGGGAATTGTTGGTGCAACTTCAACGACAACCAGTTCTTCTACTGCCAATTTTATCTTCTGGGCAAATAGCAGCTGAATTTTTAACAATTTTTTCCTTATGACATATATTTCTTATTTTTTCCTTAAGACATCTATGGGAAAACAGTGTCCTTACATCTCAAAAAAGAAAAAATCTCCTTCTTCACTTTACTAATAAATGCTTACACATTAAACTAAAAATTCAACAAAGTCAGTTTTATGAAGGCACGATAAAGCTGAATGTGATGAAAAAACTGAAAACCATGAAAGAAATCTTATTAATTATGACGACGATGAAACGATATTCAACTTACTTGTCACCTATATGACCACACACCAAACAACCTATTAAGGCTCCAGCATTGTAGACCATCTGGTAGAGAGGGCGAAGGTATTCGTGCTCGCAGACTATGTGCCACTGTAAATCAATAAAAAACAATAAATAGACAACCTAGTATATCGTGCTTTAAGGGCCTGCCTGAAGGATATTCATAAAAACTGATGTTGTTCGTAATGTGCCATAGGCTATAAAGTAAAGACTGACATTTCGTATTTTGTGCAATAATTAGGGCATGAGCTATCACGTAAATATGTAGGCTTTCCAGTATATTTCACGTCATACTCACACATACGCATATATATATATATATATATATATATATATATATATATATATAT
>NC_089783.1:28836624-28851624 GCF_040412425.1 Macrobrachium rosenbergii | reverse complement strand
AATAAATAATTCGTCAGGTCAGCCCATTTCCTTATGTGAATGATTCTTAGGTCATCATATTTTTCCAATAAATAATTCATTAGGTCAACTCATTTCCTTCGCAAATGATACTCTGGGTCATCACATTATTCCAATGAATAATTCTTTAGGTAATTTCATTTCCTTTTGTGGAGTATTTTTATGTCATCACATTTTTTCCAGTAAATAATTCTGTAGGTCAGTGTATTTCCTTTGCAAATGATTCTTTGAGTCACCACATTTTCCAGCAAGTAATTAATAGGTCAATTCATTATTTTGGT
This sequence comes from Macrobrachium rosenbergii, assembly GCF_040412425.1. Classification (NCBI taxonomy): domain Eukaryota; kingdom Metazoa; phylum Arthropoda; class Malacostraca; order Decapoda; family Palaemonidae; genus Macrobrachium; species Macrobrachium rosenbergii. Next base: position 28,851,325 of record NC_089783.1, on the reverse strand, counting down.
CACCACTCACACGTCCTCCCGCGTGGTATGAGCGTTGCACAGTACAGCCAGACCGAACATACTACTCTCGTTGTTATCGGAGGGATCTAAGCTACAGTTGTCGAGACCGTTGGAAATTCTGGTTTACACTGTTGCGAGGAGAGAGGAATGACCGAGCATATAATGCTCGAATACCATTAACAATGGCCTATTTTTACTCCTTTCTATCTTCTCTGCTTGGTTTATGGCTTTAACAAGGCTGAAACTTATTTCAGTCACTTTCATCTAATCCTCTATGCCTGTTCAGTTGCCGTGCTCGAGAACTTGATGTTTGAGAGGTCCTTTAACTAATTTATTTTATAGACCAATTACTGCGCATATGAGTGTGAGTATATGGGTTGTTATCATCCATCTGCCAACCAATGATAACTACAGTGATTTATGGCGCTCACGCTTTAGCAAGAGCTATAACAACTAGTAGTTACCATCAGCTATTATTCCTCAGTAAGTGGAACCAACTCCTTCAGTGGCAAGATAGTTCAGGTCACCTACCAAGTGGAGCCACTCTAGCTTCTGTCGGGGCAAATCTGGGATCCTTGTCAGCTATACAAAAACCAAAATGAAATGAGCTCTCTGATGGGGCTGTTTGGGTCCTCCCCATGTGTGTTTAATCTCCGCATATATGCCAAATCTTTAACAACAACAGAGAGATAAAACCATTTCTCCCATTACAGATAATCAAATACCTTTTTCGTTACGCAGAATTGTAAGTCAGTTACATAGGTCCACGACTGATAAAGTTTTTTATGCAGTAACAAGAAACGGAATCAGATTTTCTATCAACATGGCATCTCATTTTGGCGCTGTTGCCAATATTTCAAACATCTCCACGTGCGTTTAATCTACGAATAAGCAGCTTAAGATTGTCTCCATTGGGCACTTTCAGTGGTCACGGTATGTTTGAAGGTATTTCCCCTTTCTATATTTATCTTGATTTCTTAAAATCATAGCTAAAGAATGAATTAGTAAGCAAGGAAATATGAAATAAAGCATAACATAGAGTAAGTTGGACGAGTGAGAAAATAAACAATCGTATGCAAACAGATAATAATGATAAATGTACATCTACAAGTACTGACAAAATAGTTAAGGTTAAGGTGGCCTTGTGCTAGCACGGGATCTTAGAGAGAGCGCCAATTCATTATACAAACAGCCTACCCTTACAATTACTTAGATGTAAATACTGTATGATGTTCCTTGTCTAGACGAAAATGTCAAATATTTATAAATGGGCTATACATACAATGACAAGTCTGTAAAAAATAAGAAAAATGGGTTATTGTTCATAGGTTGTGAAGAAGAAATGGACTGAAAACAAATCCTAAGCAGGGCGGAATAGGAAGGAGATTAAGATACCTGGAAATGAAAAACAGCTCCTATAATCTTATAATTATAGCTTCAGGGTTGGTCTCAAAGACATTCAAAGGTCTGTCAAGTTGTTGTTTTGTAAAATTGGCAACAGGGCAGATCTTTAAACGCCACGCCAGAGAGGTCTCTTTGTGCTTGGCGGGGTATAGCTATAAGCATCCACCTTGACCTTTTTATGTGGGGTTCCTAGGGAATAGGGATTAGGGAAGGTCCCTTGGACTTTGACTAAATAGATTTCCACAAGGAAATGCAGGTTCACTTCTCCAAGGGAGGCTTACAGATCTGACACCTTGCTCAGTGATAGTTAGGAGGTGGCTAGTACTAGCTACGATACAATGTAATCTCATTGTTATTCATTTGAAGCTATAGGTCGAAAATTCTTCTTTGGATAATGTTAACGCAAAAATCATCTGTGGTATTACAGAATTTATAAAAAAAAAAAAAACTGAAAACCTATGTTGATATTAATGGACGTACAGTACTTTGGTATTGTGTATAGTTTACGCTATTCGCTCTCCAGCACTTCCAAATATTTTTTAAGTATATTGCTGTATTCTAAGAGCAACTGCAACAACGAGGAAAAAATGCTCATCAGAGAAATTATGAAATAGTAAGGCTGATTTCTGATAATTTCCTTGCTTTGCAAATTCTCGGCAAAATGGAGATTTTCCCTTAAAATGTAATCCTGCTTCCTTCAAATCAACACGCAAAACAAACGCCTTTTATTTTGTGTCTATGACTATATTTACTGAGACTGAGGGAGGGGATTGTTTTGCATGCTCATTCCTGTATTGCAAAGACTAGAATGACAACTGAAAACGAATTGAGATGTAGGCCTACGTCGCTGTCACGTAATATTGAAACCAACAAAGCACTAAGACGAGAATCTGCTTTAGAAATATCAGCCACTCTCGCTTTTATTGCAAGGATTCGGTAAAATTCTGCAGTGTTTTCCGAAAAATTCTTGAGGAACTGAAAGATTTCCTCCCTTCGGTTGCTGTTTAGCGCATTAAAATGGCAAAAATATGTGCTGATGCATTCTTAATGAATCCTTACAAGCATTGTATCGTACACATCTGGCTTAAAAAGCCTGTACTATTATTTTCTTGGTCTTTTTATCATTTTATCTGTCCAAAAGTCTTTGATTTTTATCCATTGCCCGGTTGACTTTTAAATATTGTTAAAATGAAATGTATACTAATTTCTAACCCGCGTAAGAAGAACTCTGTTTCTTTTGTGTACATTGGAATGACACGTGAAATACAGACATAATTTTGCTTAGATTGCCTGTCGTTCTTTTAGGTTATGTAATTTCGAAACCATGGCACGTCCCACGTCCTCATAGTTATTATTTTCAATAGATTTAATTCATGTAGATAATTTCTACGAAGCTTGTCTGCACTTGGTAAGTAATTAGTCTTTGATCTTCGTAAGTATTTGATCAGAATAAAATCTATAAGGTCGTCATTTTCACGCTGTTGGCCATTCAAGCTTTCGGAACAACCAACATTAGTCTTTTGAAAAGAAGATGAAATGAAGTAAAATTTCTCTTTGTAGCCAGTCTAGCATGTCCAAGAAACATAAAATTACGTATTAAATATTACTTAAACATTTAAGAGATATTTGGAGGATTCGCTTCATAAATGAAAATAGAAAAAATCACATTTTGGTGGTAGGTCTGATTTCTCCTTCCACGTCAGCTACTTAAGCAAGCCAAATGAAAATAGTTATGTGTATCTTTAAATTGTTATTGATAGAACATCATCATAAATTTTTAGCAATAGCATTTAATATGTGTAAAGCTTTATTGTAGCAATTGTACATTTCCTTTCAACATTTAATATTGTATCTCCATGGCAATGCAACAGTTTCTCTCTTGACTTCCTGTTACTCCTTTGTCTCCAGCAGATACCACAGCACAGATCATCGGACAATTAGTAGGTCTTGCTGGTGACGTGGTCGCCCAAAGCAATATTCAGTCTTAAGGGGTGCGAATAACCAGACTGTTCGGGTATAGAGTCTAGAACGTAGTCTTGGCAGCTGTGATTAAAAAAAGGTTAGTAATTACCGGAATCAAGTGTAAAGGCATCTGCATTTGCGCTGTATATACATAAATTACCCGCTGAGTTAGGATAAACTCATACACACCTGCACATATCAAAGAGACAGAAATTGAAAGGTATTATAGCATTTTCTTGTAAGTTGTAAATAAGTGCTAGCGCATATTTTTCCGATAAAACATTCGGTTGCTATTTAACAAACCCCCACAAAGGGAAAAGGGCGTATGGTTTTATCATTATATATATATATATATATATATATATATATATATATATATATATATATATATATATATATATATATATTATTATTCCGTGCGAATCCAGGTATTAAAGTCACAGGAAAAAGTCGCAATAATCTTTTTTTTCTAGACAGTGACCCCCAAGGGTTTTAACCCGGTATGTATCCACCTTTGCGGCGTGTTTAGTACCAGCCCGTTGGGGATTTCCGTATAAACAAATAAAAGACTGTAAGTATCAAAAAGATAATGACTCCCAAGAAATATTGTGAATTTTCCCCCCTATAACTTTATTACCGGCCACCACAAATTAATGTAACTTTTTTCCTAGCCAAAATTGTGACTTTTTTCCCGTTCCTTTTTTTCCTATGCCTTTATTACCGACCACCTCCCGTACAATGCAAAGAACTGCAATTGATTCTGGGGATGGGAGCGCTTCTTTTTCCCAAGAAGTCACTTACCTAATTAATTATTATTTTGCCAATCTGTTACCCGCCAACCAATATTTCTCCTTCATTTCTCACTATCCAATTTCTGGATTGTTTGTTACCATGACTGATCCCCCAAACTATTAGTAATCAGTTAGATGTAATGTTAACCATTAATTGTGCCTTATATTTTAATTCTAAAGATATAACGACTTTCTTTTGTGTACAACCTAGTCAAGGGAGCCATTTTAGGGCCATATTTTGCAATTGTAGTGAGACTGTTGGTATTCTATGCTAAAGAATGGATATTCCGTTACTTGCAAATTAGTTTTTCTTTGCAAATTCTTTCATTCTTCTATTCTTTCTTCCACCTACTTTTCCCTGATAAAAAAAAGACAATTTTCATCGGTTTATAATATGATGGATTTTTTTGTCATGGATTCGTACGATGTTATTCCTCACATCGCCATGTGATCCTATTTTAATTATATTGTCCTCTTCGTATCTACATCGTCTCCCCACCCCCTTTCTCCCTCTAGATACTACGTTTATTGGTAGCATGTTGAATTCAAAAGTGAAAACTAAAAAAAAAGATTCCCTTCTCTCAGACGCCAAGGCAGCAGCATTAAGAAGGCCAGCAACTCCCACCCGAAGCTCCACATATTTTATTTCCCCTTAATTCCAACATTCTAAGATTCCTCCCTTTTCCTTATAAGTTTGTTTCATAAAACTATTTTGCCAGTCTTGAAAGTATTTTTCCTAAATTACTTTCCAAGCGTAACAAGTTCATCGGCCACAATTCCTCTTTATCTATGTATTTATCACAGTCTTCGAGAATTTAAATGTGTCCTTATTTGACATTTTTCACTATCCTGCTGTCGAAGGTTATGTGATTTTATTTCATATGGATATGCAAAAAATATAATTCCGAAAGCACAAATAGTTATATTTTTTTCACAGAAATTTTTTGAGGGGCTATTTGCTGCAGACATTCATAACCAATATTTATTATTTGTTGCTCTGGTAATTCCCGAAAAAACGGAACTAAGGGTGTATATTATCTTTAGGGAAAAAATCCTTAAAATTTGCTCTTGCTTTTAGAAATTATAACAACTTTTTCTTATATCAAAAATTTTCTTGCCTGACATTGGGATAATTTTTTACTTTGCGGAACATATTAGTAATTTTAAACCAGTTTTAATTTTGCATGCAACTAGAAATATATGATAATGATTATACTTCTGTATGTTGTCAATTTTATTCACTGGTGGAGAAAACTTCTTTAGGTCTATTTTTTTTTCTCGCAAGAGACAGATGGACAGAGTTCTTTCCTTCAAATTTTTGCATGATTCATCTTTTTGTACTTTTGGTGATGGTGAAATACTTGGTAATTCCTTCACAGAAATATGTTATAATCTCGACTGAAGTCGTACAAACACATTATTGCAAAGAAAACAATAATTATTAAAATTAATACGCATCATTTGCGTGCTTTTAGTCATTCCATTCAGATGTCCTTTTTTTCCATTTACGTCGTATTTTCCTCTGTAGCTCTTTCATTCTTCCTCTTGGCTTTTTCCATCAGCTTCTTGTTCCTCCTGTCCTCGACGTCCTGCAGCGTTTCCGGTAGCGGCTTGTTCCGCGTCTCCGGCAGAAGAGGAATGGTGAAGCTGCCCAGCAAACCTGAGACGCCGAAGAAAACGCCACCAGTCCACCAAGCGTGCTTTGCCTATGGGTGCAGAGAAAATAGCAGTAAGTTGGAGATAGTCTGGTAAGACAACATTCTAGAAATATTTAACGACTTGAATCAGAGTTGTCTTATGACAGTAAAACCTCTGGACCTCGTATGTTTCTTCCTGAGACGCTCAGAGCAGAGCCGTATATAGAGAGAGTTTGGCCATGCTCGGAACCACTCAGGCAAGGTCACTAACCGATGGACGCCATCTTGCCTCTGTCTGACCGCCCTGCTACGGTTATGCCCTGGCCCCTGACACAGTCAGAGCCGTCACGGCACACACGCGTCGCACACGGAAGAGTGTTTTATTAATTATCGGTAAATTACATGCTTTACTCCTATGGTTTGCTGTGTAGCAGTAGGCTGTTCCGTACAGTATGGACAGGGTAAAACGATGCACAGATTCCCTAGAAACCCAGAGAGACGACGGCAGTGGGAAATTAAAGTGAAACGAGAAAATTGGGAAGCACATGATAGATCCTATTTATGTTCGGTAAGTTCAAGACTTTTCCTCTTTACTTTTCATAAGTGCAACATTTGCGTTTTTACTGCTAGTAAAATATATCATATGACTAAATAACATATTTTTATTGCTGATATTCAGGCCTGCAGTTAACGATAATTTATTTTAACTTTAGGATCATTTTGAGGATGATCAGTACGAAACGGGAAGAGTTGATGGTCTTAAACGCCTTAAGTTATCTGCTGTTCCAACCAAGTTCACAAAATCAAATTCTACATTACGGAAACAACCAAGGAAAAGACAGCTTACTAACACAGAGATCAACGAACATCATGCAAAACGTATACGAGCTGAACACTCTTATGCAAAATCATCAGAGTTTGATGATCAACATGAACCTTTTGCTACGTTTGATGAAGGTAAGACTATTTTTTACAGATATAACAGTTAATTTTTTTATGTAGGTGACAGCTGAACGTGTCAGAAGTTTAATATCTTTTCAGGAAGGCAAAGGTCTGAAGCTTGCGCCAAAACTCTCTGAAGCTCATGTAAATCCATCACATTTTGAGAAAATGAAAGCATCAGGTGCTTTAAATTTCTTTAGCAATTCGGTAAAAGCGGGACTTCAGTACTAACAGCTTGGTTCATTGGTCTGATAAATAAGTGGTTCGATTTAATGTCAAGTAGGCATCCAATCATTGCACTAAGTAACGTCGATGAATCCTGTTATAAGCAAGCTATACTGCATCTTGAGCAAGTTACAAGGGTGTGTCATGAAATACGTATTGGACTTAATGCACAGTGGAAGCCAGTTCAAACTGGAGTGATATTGTCTACCACTTCCATTCTTAATCTCCAAAGTCATTATTTGGCCAAAGGTCACAGATTTCTACTGACATCCAGATTCACCCAAGACTGCCTAGAAAACTTGTTTAGCTCCATAAGACTGAAAAACCCAGTGCCAACTGCCTTAGAATTTCGACAGTCTCTGAAATGATATCAGTTGCACAATTTCTGAAATGTTCAAGTGCAAGTAATTATAACGTAGATGACCGCGAGTTTCTAGCTGACTTTCTGAACAAGCCAAATGTTGAAACAAGTGGTGATGCTGAAAATGAAACTGAGGAACCTGATTTTGACCAATTCTCAAGTGATAATTTAATGAATCAAGCAGAACTGAGCAGCCTTCGTTATATTGCTGGTTACTGCATAAAAAAGGTTAAAAAGTCAAATAATCATTGTACGTTTTGTCTTCAAACAATAGAGAGCAACCAGTCAACACAGACAGATCCTTCTCAAAGGTTGACTCATTTAAAAGAATATAGAAAAAACTCTTTAGTTTATAGCACAGATGCCTGCCTCAGTTTATTTCAAATTGCAGAAAATATTTTTAGGGCCAATGAAAATAGTTTTGGAAACAAGAGTAATTTATTAGGACGACTAGTGCATTTGGCAAACACTCAGACAAAAAATTTAACCTTTCCTTCTTGCCATGACATTAAGGGTAGACTCCTGAAGTTTTTCTTCACATTAAGATTATATATTTATGCTAAAAAACACGAGAACATTCGCAAGACTCGGTCGTTAAAATCAAAAGGAAGTGAATTAGGGAGTAAAAGTATGATGATGAGAAAAGCTGTAATGAATATAGGTAAACAGTGAATTTTGAAACAATGTATATTATATAATACTTGTTATGTATTTTAAAGTTAAAACTGTAATAAAGTTCTAAATTATCATGTGTTTTAATAAACATCATAATGGTTGATACAAAGCTTAAGTTAACAATTAGCAGCATATGATAAGAGAAAGAGAGAAGAGCCGAGACATCGCTCAGGTGCGTAAGCGCGACTGAACAGTACAGGAGCAAGATGGCGCCCTGTCAAAAGGTTGGCCAAACTCTCTCTATATACGGCTCTGGCTCAGAGCCTTTAGATGTACTTTGTTTTCTTTACTAGACTCAGTGTCTGTCGATATCACATCTAAAGGAAAGACTGTTATTTGGTGCTGACATGAATGAACGGCTGGGTAGGCTAGACTCACCATTGACTGTGAAGGAGACAGTGGTTGGATATACAGCCATGTAGACAAAATTTTAATGGATAAAAGGTTTTATTGCGTAATGAATGGCTTCATGGAGCATTACTGCTCATGGTGTGAAAGCGTAACACGGTTGCTACACAAGAAAGAATAAACTGTTATTTCATCTCTGCCAAACAGCGATCATCACACCGAGTTCTTTGGTAAGCACGCCCAGGCATGATCTTTGGAAAGGAGTAGTTGCCTTCGGCTATCCAGTCCCGATTATACCAAACTACCTTCTCCAGTGCCAAAATTAATCATTTTAGATTACTGAGCAAAGCTTTGGGCATACAGAAAAATTATACTAAAGTACTGAGGATGAAGATGGTAAGCATTCCACAATTGGGGTTAGGTGAGCTACTGCAATATTAAGTGAGGGTGTAAGAAGATAGCGATAAAGGAAATGAAAGTTTGTGATAAAGGAAATGAAAGTGTGTGGATGGGCTTGCTACGAAGCTGGTAAGAATGAAGTTGGATATGAGCAACACAAGGACTACCCCAAAAGACGACACAGGAGTTTTGAGCTACCTTTACAAGTGAAGAAGTTGCTGAGAGGGGTGTGATTTCCAGTGTCTGGAAATTAAATCGAGATCTCGAAGACTGAGAGGAGATGGATTTTGATGAGTATTGGTGAGGAATAGTTAGTGAGAAAAGCAGTAGCAACGGAAGGGGCTGGACAAAGACCGTAAAGAAGGCCCAGAAATGTGTGCTTTTTTGTTAAAATGGACATAGACGCAGGCATAGACCAAATGGGAATTCAGGTAAAAAGTGTACAATGTAGTATAGCAGATTTGACAACACATTCCAGGGTGCTCGCCTGTATCACACAGATGGTATTGGTAAAAGCTTCAGAAAGTTCACAAGATCCATATATACATGACAACGGAATGGATTTGAGAGTGACACTAATGATTCAGTGCCAGTAACAAATGAACAATATTTTAGCATATAAACTGTCGAGTGACATTACAAAAATATATATACACTGGTTTGACTCGGCTATCGTGGTGTGTGTTCATAAACTCATTCATCGGTGCTTAAATAAAAAGCTCGTAATGAATAATGAACGATTTTCTTTTAAAATCTCTACTGACTTTGTACGTCCACACGCAACGTGGAAAAAAAATCGGTATAATTTACGGGGACGTTTCCGTGTGGGTTGACATTATGGAAAATTGGGTAGAACTTCATTGATGTTTTACCCTGTAAAAGGAAAACCTGACCTAATAACGAACTAGGGATTATCATAAAGAAGCAATAAGAACATAAAAAAAAGCAAGAGGTAAAGAGGAGGTCTGAAACAGGATAAGTGACAGAAAGTTCTGGTGGTGACATCTCTTAGGATGCTAAACGCATTGAGGGAAAGTGCAGGAACAATGTAACCTTAATCTGGAAAATTGACTATCCTTAGTAAATGAACAACGTAGAAAATCAAATGTTAAATATACTGAGATGTGAAGTACGAAGGGCAGTGGAGAAAATGGTGAAAATCGACAATTCCAGAGTTTCACTGAATTTGGACATGAATTTAGCTACGTAGCGAAGGACAAGGCTGGGTGATTGGGTTGTTGATATTTGTCGCTAGGTGAATTTTTGTCACTTATTCGCAAATACTAAGCGACAAATATTATTGAATATCGATTTCACAACACTATGGGAATAACTTACACCAGAGATTCAAAACCAGGATTCATATCGTGGCCTGGTTCAAAATTAAAAATAGGCACTGACATGTAGCTGAGAAAATTTACACAAAACTGGTAAAATAAGTCTGAGGTGCAATAGTACAAGAAAAATCTCAGAATGATGGAACTACCTAAACATAAAGTTAATCGAGTAATTAATGAAGTATTGAAATGAATTGCAGATCAAAGAGAGATAGACAGACAGACAGACAGAAATAAATAAATCTTCTTACCAGATTTTCAGTTACAAAAGGAGTGCAGATGAAGCCGATGTTGCCAAGGAGATTCAAGAAACCAAATCCTCTGGCTCGGGTCTCTGTAGGAAAGAGCTCTGGACCGTAGATATAATTCACCTGAAAATAATCATTGTGGAATTATTGTTAAACCCTTATTGTGAAGAATATAGGATCCCTAATGAATTATGGTTATTGTATTTCAATATCTCATAATTGCTAATGACAATTAACTTAAGATTTTGTAACAGTAATATATAATACATTAGCTCAATAATATATAAGAAATTAAAGCAAAGATTTTTTTTTATTTTCCAGATCAGAAGAGGGTTTCTGCTAACGAGTTCTTTGACGAAAATACGTTCGTTGGACTCGCTCTCAGGTGAGCAATTCCAGTTGAGCCTAACGTGTTAAATACAAGCTGCCTTTGATTTTTACACTTACTCGTGAGTATGAATGAAAGGCCATTAGGTCATTACCTGGAACGAACCACCTACAAGCAGGAATCCAGCCATAACCAAGATCCACCTTGCCCAGCCATAACCTGGAATGGAACCACGGGAACCATTAAGTTCAATCCAGTAAAAAAAAAAAATCCCTGAAATGTGATGAATATATTCCTTAGATTAAAAAATTGTGAAAACTGAATGATTGTTAACAAGACAACGAAAATTACTGATGTCTCAACTACTGTTAATTTCTCTTGAGAAAAATGAAATTAGTTTTAAGTGAATTTTTATTGATAACAATCCACGACGAATATATCGTATTAGAAATATAAATTTTGAAATACTTCAAGATATTGAAATGTCGAGTTAGATATCACAGAAACACCTTTTTTTGGATGAGGCATCCGGCCACCATGCCCTTCTCTACCCTGGTTGCAGTGCAACACAGTGAACGCAGCGCCAGGTACATGAAATCAGTTCTAAGTTCTCTTCTAAAAAAGTATACCTTAGTTTTACCAGACCATTGAGCTGATTAGCAGCTCTCCTAGGGCTGGCCCGAAGGATTAGACTTATTTAACGTGGCAAAGAACCAATTGGTTACTTAGCAACGGGACTTACAGCTTATTGTGGAATCCGAACCACATTATAGCGAGAAATGAATTTCTATCACCAGAAATAAATTCCTCTAACTCTTCATCAGCCGGCCAGGGGAATTGAACTCTGGCCCATCGAGTGACAGTCCGCAGCTCTACCGGCTCATTTAACGTCTCTTCTAAAAGTAGTAGAATAACAATGTAAGATGCTCAAGCATCCTGCCTTTACCCGACGCCTCTCGCTGATGAACAGAGTGTCCTAACCACTAGTCTACATTCTTTTCATCTTACCAGAAGGGACGAGAAGCTCCAGGAAGAAGAGGACTCCCCCACCGAACATTCCTGCGAAGATGATAACCTTCCTCCCGAGGCGAGTCGCCAAGGGAGTACTCAGGAGGATAGCGGAGCCGTCCATGAGGCCCGTCAGTGCCATGTACAGGAATGGCCCAGACCTGTCACGTTCAAGCGGTAACTTTAAAGACTGAAATATTTTAGCATATACATAACGTTCATAAACTGCAACTATGAGGTGTATTTAGAAATGCTTACTTAGCTTAAGTTTTAGGAAGGGAGTTGTAGTTTTCACGCTGAATTAGGTATTATAACGTCTGGGTGTTGCAGTTACATGTGGGTGAACCATGTGGAAGTAATGTGAATGCTCTCTGTTTGCAGGAATTCAGGTTTTATTATGAAAACTGTCAAGAACTTTTGAGTGATGGTGAGAGAATTTTTTTCTTACAAGAGGCAAGAAAGCTGCTTTGACTTTATCCTTAATTGATGGTAAGGTTTAAATGACGGGCAACGGTTAGGAGGTAGTTTGAGGAAACTGACAAACATGAGACGGGTTTAAATGCGTCAGTTCGTTTAAGTGGATAACAAAATAAACAGAAGAAAGCTTTATTTCTATTAAAATGTAGTTTAAAACTTGAAAGACGGAAGTAGAAAGCAGTATTTGAAAGATGAACCAGTTCTCTGATTAGAGTGCCAGATAGAAAGGTGATTTTTAAAAATTAAAAGATAAAACTGAGGTCTTGAATCGAACACTATACAAGAAGGTTCCGCTAGAAGACTAACAGTCGATAAAGAATCGATGCAGTTAGATCGCACAATTCGCTGTGCTGTTTGCCGTACTTACGTTGTAAAGTTGTTTGCATTGACAGCAACGCTCAGGTAAAGGAAGGATTGCAGGAACCACAGTGTAGGAGATAATATCAGGATGACTCTCATGGCAGGAGATCGAACGTACTTCAGTAATTCCTGCAGCTGGGATCTTAAAGACTGGCTATTTGATGCTCCCGCAGATTCTTTGGCTGCCTGGGATAAAGAAATGTCATGACCATTAACTGACAGCAGGTTTCTAGCTCTCTTAATTTCAAGTATAAACACTCTCTCTCTCTCTCTCTCTCTCTCTCTCTCTCTCTCTCTCTCTCTCTCTCTCTCATAAACACTTTTTTAGTTGTAAATTTCATTTACAAATCTCTCTCTCTCTCAAACATCCATACTTTTTTAGTTGCAAATTTCAGTTACGACTCTCTCTCTCTCTCTCTCTCTCTCTCTCTCTCTCTCTCTCTCTCTCTCTCTCTCTCACGCCTGCCTACATACACCACAGATAAACACAGAAAGTAATCACAGACCTCTACCAACTTCTTGACCGTGACGTCGACTGGCTCTGACAGTTTGGCGTTGTTAAAATTGACGGCACTCTCCAATACACGAATCGCTTTCTCTTCTCGAAGTTTCTGCACCAACCATCTTGGGGACTCGTCTATATACCTAAAGTTTAACGAGCAATTTCTGTGATATGGGCGCTAACTTAGTCGGCTCCTTAACTGCTAAATATTGACAGAGTATGGAATGTAACCGAACTTCTCGTGTAAAGAGCGGTAATGCTTTTGACACGTCCACAATTGAGCTTCTGAGTGATATACATATACTGTGTATATATATATATATATATATATATATATATATATATATATATATGTGTGTGTGTGTGTGTGTGTGTGTGTATGCGTGTGCGTATAAATGAATCACGAAAATATGGAACGTGATGAATATATATAAATAAAAGCAATGCCACAAAGGACAGTAACTCGAAAGGCCTAGCACTACTCCGTTGTTTCACTTTCCTTCGTGGCATTGCATTTATATATATATATATATATATATATATATATATATATATATATATATATATATATATATATGCACGTATGTATTAAACATTCAGAATATCAGTTTCCAATATAAATATGTATCAAACATATATACACGTGCTCATGTGTTCATTATATATATATATATATATATATATATATATATATATATATATATATATATATATATATATATCATAATATACTGTAATTACAATTATACTAAAAACTAATATCCTACGAGTATTTAAACCCAAATTTAGGTTTGCATCCATTTCCCTTTACAGATGTATCACAAAATCAAATCAGATTCGGTTCCAGCCAAGGGTTTAAGTTGAATTCAGACACGGACCCTTCACTCACATGGCCAGGGGAAAGAGTATGACCCCAGGAAAGGCGCCGGCCAGAAGCAGGTACTCCCAGGTCCTGATGTAGTAAGCGATGATGGCGTTGGCAGCAACGAAGATGGAATATGGCAGTCCCATGAGCATCCCCACCAGGCTCCGATGACGGGATGGAGTCACCTCCAGTGCTGCGGTGTTACAAAGGTCAAGGTTAGGGACACTTACTAAGGTCAGTTCTGTACAGCGTATCGCATTGCGTAGAAACTTTCTTTTAGTATCTTTTCGTGGCAAAAGAAAGGAACTCATTGTATATATATATATATATACAGAATAATTGCTTAAGCTATTTCATTCCAGTAACAAAATAATTTGAGATGATGAGCTAACTACTTTCTAAAAGACATTGATTATCCTTATGATTATAATGGAATGATTGTTTGTAATATGTGCATATTTTTCAGAAGTCTACATCATCCATAAACTGTGTAATTATATAATAAACAGATAGTGGACGATTTGGCAGCGCTTACGGGCTTCTGAATATATATATATATATATATATATATATATATATATATATATATTATATATATATATAGATATATGTGTTTATTATATAATTATACAGTTTATGGATGATGTACTGCTGTAGACTTCTGAAAACTATGTACATATTACAAACAATCATTCCATTATAATCATAAGGATAATCACTGTCTTTTAGAAAGTAGTTAGCTCATCATGATAATGCATCTCAAATTATTTTGCTATTAGAATGAAATAGCTTCTGCAATCGTTCTCAAACTGGGTGCCGTGGCACCCTGGGG